>NC_063257.1:23599901-23682742 GCF_019578655.1 Ricinus communis | reverse complement strand
TTTGACAAATATACCACTTTTTTCGGGTTGTTTTCTCTGTTGAAAGATATACCCCTCTTACGGGGTTGTTTTCTAATATTTATAAATATAACCTTCTTTCGAGGTTGTTTTCTCATATTAAAAAATATACAACATTTTTGGGGTTGTTTTCATCTTGAAGATATACCTCTTTACCGGTTGTTTTCTAATATTGACAAATATACCCTTCACTTGTTGTTTTCATATTGACAAATATACCACTTTTTTGGGGTTGTTTTCACATTTTGAAATATATATTCCACTTACGTGGTTGTTTTCTAATATTGACAAATATATGCCTCTTACGCTCTTACAGGGTTGTTTTCTCGTATTGACAAATATACCACTTTTTTGGGGTTGTGTTCTCATGTTGAAAGATAAACCCCTCTAACGGGGCTGTTTTCTATTATTGAGAAGTATACCACTCTTCCGGGGTTGTTTTCTCATATTAAAAAATATACCGCATTTTTGGGGTTGTTTTCTCATGTTGAAATATATATTCCTCTTACGTTGTTGTATTCAAAAATTGACCAATATACCCCTCTTACGGGGTTGTTTTCTAATATTGACAAATATACCCCTCTTCCGGGGTTGTTTTCTTAAATTGACAAATATATCACTTTTTTGGGGTTGTTTTCTCATTTTGAAAGATATACCCCTCTTATATGGTTGTTATATAATATTGACAAATATACCCCTCTTACGAGGTTGTTTTCTAATTTTGTCAAATATACCCCTCTTACGGGGTTATATTCTCACAGTGACAAATATACCACTTTTTTGGGGTTGTTTTCTCATGTGGAAATATATATCCCTTTTACGGGGTTATTTTCTAATATTGACAATTGTACCCCTCTTACGGGGTTGTTTTCTCATATTGACAAATATACCACTTTTTTGGGGCTGTTTTCTAATTTTGAAAGATATACCCCTCTTACGGGGTTGTTTTCTAATATTGACAAATATACCTCTCTTAAGGGGTTGTTTTCTCATATTGACAAATATAACCCTCTTATGGGGTTGTTTTCTCATAATGACAAATATACCACTTTTTTGGGGTTGTTTTCTCATTTTGAAAGATATACCCCTCTTATGGGGTTGTTTTCTAATATTGACAAATATACCCCTCTTACGGGGTTGTTTTCTAATATTGACAAATATACCCTTCTTACAGGGTTGTTTTCTCATATTGACAAATATAACCTTCGTACAGGGTTGTTTCTCATGTTGAAAGATATAACACTTTTTTGGGGATGTTTTCTCATTTTTAAAGATATACCCCTCTTACAGGGTTTTTATCCAATTTTGACTAATATACCCTTCTTTTGGGGCTATTTTGTCCTATTGACAAATATACCACTTTTTTGGGGTCGTTTTCTCATTTTGAAAGATACACCCCTCTTACGGGGTTGTTTTCTAATATTGATAAACATAACCCTCTTATGGGATTGTTTTCTCATATTGACAAATATACCCTTCGTATGGGGTTGTTTTCACATATTAAAAAATATACCACTTTTTTGGGGTTGTTTTCTCTTTTTAAAAGATATACCCCTCTTACGGGGTTGTTTTCTAATATTGATAAATATACCCCCCTTACGGGGTTGTTTTCTCATATTGATAAATATAACACTTTTTTATGGTTGTTCTCCCATGTTAAAAGATATATCCCTCTTACGGGGTTGTTTTCTGATATTGACAAATATACCCCTCTTACGAGGTTGTTTTCTCATATTAACAAATATATCCCTCTTATGGGGTTATTTTCTCATATTGACAAATATATCACCATTTTGGGGTTATTTTTTGAAAATGACAAATATACCCCTCTTACGGAGTTGTTTTCTCATATTGACAAATATACCCCTCTTATGGGGTTATTTTTTCATATTGACAACATACCACTTTTCGGGGTTGTTTTCATATTGACAAATACACCTTCATGGTTGTTTTCAATATTGACAAATATACCTCCATGGTTGTTTTCTATTTTGACAAATATACCCTTCTTACGGGGTTGTCTTCTCACATTGACAAATATACCACTTTTTTGGGGTTGTTTTTTCATTCTGAAAGATATACCCTTCCTACGGGGTTTTTTTTTCTAATATTAATAAATGTATCCTTTTTACAGGGATGTTTTCTCATATTGACAAATACACCACTTTTTTGGGGTTGTTTTATCATTTTGAAAGATATACCCCTCTTACGGTGTTGTTTTCTAATATTGGCAAATATACCCCTCTTACGGGGTTATTTTGTAATATTGATAAATATACCCCTCTTACGGGGTTGTTTTCTCATATGGACAAAATGTAACACTTTTTTTGGGTTGTTTTCTCATTTTGAAAGATATACCCTTCTTACTGGGTTGTTTTCTATATTGACAACATACCCTCTTTTGTGGTTGTTTTCTTATATTGACAACATACCCCTTCCGGGTTGTTTTCTCAAATTCACAAATATAACACTTTTTTGGTGTTGTTTTCTCATTTTGAAAGATATACCCCTCTTATATGGTTGTTATATAATATTGACAAACATACCCCTCTTTACTGTGGTTGTTTCTATGTTGAAAGATATACGCCTTACGGGGTTGTTTTCTAATATTGATAAATATAACCTTCCTACGGATTCTTTTCTATATTGACAAATATACCACTTTTGGGGTTGTTTTCTCATGTTGAAAGATATACCCTCTTACGGTGTTTTCTAATATTTACAACATACCTCTTTCTGGTTATTTTCTCATATTGACAAATATACCCTCTACGGGGTTGTTTTCTCAAATTGACAAATATACCACTTTTTGAGGTTGTTTTCTCATTGAAAGATATACCCTCTTATTGTTGTTTCATATGACAAATACCACTTTTGGGGTTGTTTCTCATGTTGAAAATATACCCTTTTAATTTCTAATATTTGAGAAATATATCCCTCTTACGAGGTTGTTTTCTGATATTGAAAAAACACCACTTTTTTGTGGTTGTTTTCTCATGTTGAAAGATATACCCCACTTACGGGGTTGTTTTCTAATATTGATAAATGTACCTCTCTTTCAGGGTTGTTTTCTCATATTAAAAAATATACCACTTTCATGGATTTATTTTCTGATGTTGAAATATATATCCCTCTTACGATGTTGTTTTCTTATATTGACAAATATACCCCTCTTACGGGGTTGTTTTCTCATATTGACAAATATACCACTTTTTTGGGGTTGTTTTCTCATGTTGACAAATATACCCCTCTTACGGGGTTCTTTTCTAATATTGAAAAATATACTACTTTTTTGGGTTTATGTTCTCATGTTGAATGATATACCCCAGTTACAGGGTTGTTCTCTAATATTGACAAATACCCCCCTCTTACGTGGTTGTTTTCTCATGTTGACAAATATACCACTTTTTTGGGGTTGTTTTCTCATGTTGAAAGATATACCCCTCTTACGGGGTTGTTTTTCAATATTGATAAATATATCCATCTTTCGGAGATGTTTTCTCATATTAAAAAATACACCACTTTTTTGGGGTTGTTTTCTCATGTTGAAATATATATCCCTCTTACGGGGTTGTTTTCTAATATTTATAAATATACCTCACGGGTTGTTTTCATTACAATATCTCCATGGGTTGTTTTCTAATATTGAGAAATATACCCCTCTTACGGGGTTGTTTTATAATATTGAGAGATGACCACTTTTTTGGGGTTGTGTTCTCATGTTGAAAGATAAACCCCTTTAACGGGGTTGTTTTCTATTATTGACAAATATACCACTCTTTCGGGGTTGTTTTCTTATATTAAAAAATATACCCCATTTTTGGGGTTGTTTTCTCATGTTGAAATATATATTCCTCTTACGGGGTTGTGTTCTAAAATTAACCAATATACCCCTCTTACGGGATTGTTTTCTAATATTGACAAATATACCCCTCTTCCGGGGTTGTTTTCTCAAATTGACAAATATATCACTTTTTTGGGGTTATTTTCTCATTTTGAAAGATATACCCCTCTTATATGGTTGTTATATAATATTGACAAATATACCCATCTTACGGGGTTGTTTTCTCACATTGATAAATATACCACTCTTTGGGGTTGTTCTCACATGTTGAAAGATATACCCCTCTTACGGGGTTGTTTTCTAATATTAATAAATATAACCTTCCTATGGGATTCTTTTCTCGTATTGACAAATATACCACTTTTTTGAGGTTGTTTTCTCATATTGATAAATACACTCTTCTTATGGGGATGTTTTCTAATATTGATAAAATTACCCCTCTTACGGGGTTGTCTTCTAATTATGACAAATATACCCCTCTTACGGGGTTATCTTCTCACATTGACAAACATACCACTTTTGTGGGGTTGTTTTCTCATTTTGAAAGATATACCCTTCCTACGGGGTTTTTTTTTTCTAATATTAATAAATGTACCCCTCTTACAGGGATGTTTTCTCATATTGACAAATATACCACTTTTTTTGGGTTGTTTTATCATTTTGAAAGATATACCCCTCTTAAGGTGTTGTTCTCTAATATTGGCAAATATACCCCTCTTACGGGGTTATTTTGTAATATTGATAAATATACCCCTCTTACGAGGTTGTTTTCTAATATGGACAAATATAACACTTTTTTGGGGTTGTTTTCTTATTTTGAAAGATATACCCCTCTTACGGGGTTGTTTTCTAATATTGACAAATATACCCCTCTTACGGGGTTGTTTTCTCACATTTACAAATATACCACTTTTTTGGGGTTGTTTTCTCATTTTGAAAGATATACCCTTCATACGGGATTTTTTTTCTAATATTACAAATATACCACTTTTTTGGTGTTGTTTTATCCTTTTGAAAGATATACCCCTCTTACGGTGTTGTTTTCTAATATTGGCAAATATACGCCTCTTACGTGGTTATTTTGTAATATTGATAAATATACCCCTCTTACGGGGTTGATTTCTCATATGGAAAAATATACCACTTTTTTGGGGTTGTTTTCTCAGTTTGAAATATACACCCCTCTTATAGGGTTATTTTCTAATATTGGCAAATATACCTCTCTTACGTGATTGTTTTCTCATATTGATAAATATACCCCTCTTCCGGGGTTGTTTTCTCAAATTGACAAATATATCACTTTTTTGGGGTTGTTTTCTCATTTTGAAAGATATACCCCTCTTATATGGTTGTTATGTAATATTGACAAATATACCTCTTACGGGGTTGTTTTCTCACATTGATAAATATACCACTATTTGGGGTTGTTTTCACATGTTGAAAGATATACCCCTCTTACGGGGTTATTTTCTAATATTGATAAATATAACCTTCCTACGAGATTCTTTTCTCGTATTGACAAATATACCACTTTTTTGGGGTTGTTTTCTCATGTTGAAAGATATACCCCTCTTACGAGGTTGTTTTCTAATATTTACAAATATACCCCTCTTTCGGGGTTGTTTTCTAATATTGACAAATATACCCCTCTTCCGGGGTTGTTTTCTAAAATTGACAAATATACCACTTTTTTGAGGTTGTTTTCTCATTTTGAAAGATATACCCCTCTTACGTGGTTGTTTTCTCATATTGACAAATATACCCCTCTTACGAGGTTGTTTTCTAATATTAGAAAATACACCCTTCTTACATGGTTGTCTTCTCATATTGACGAATATGACCTTCTTACGGGGTTGTTTTCTCATATTGACAAATGTACCCCTCTTACAGGGTTGTTTTCTCATGTTGAAAGATATAACACTTTTTTTGGGGATGTTTTCTCATTTTGTAAGATATACCCCTCTTACGGGGTTATTTTCCAATATTTACAAACATACCCCTCTTATGGGGCTGTTTTCTCCTATTGACAAATAAACCACTTTTTTTGGGTTGTTTTCTCATTTTGAAAGATACACCACTCTTACGGGGTTGTTTTCTAATATTGATAAATATAACCCTCTTACGGGATTCTTTTCTCATATTGACAAATATACCCTTTATACGGGGTTGCTTTCATATATTAACAAATATACCACTTTTTTTGGGTTGTTCTCTCATGTTGAAAGAGATACCCCTCTTACGGGGTTGTTTTCTAAAATTGATAAATATACCCCTCTTACGGGGTTGTTTTCTCATATTGACAATTATAACACATTTTTGGGGTTGTTCTCTCATTTTGAAAGATATACCCCTCTTACGGGGTTGGTTTCTAATATTGACAAATATGCCCCTCTTACGGGGTTGTTTTCTCATATTGACAAATATACCCCTCTTCTAGGGTTGTTTTCTCAAATTGATAAATATACCACTTTTTTGGGGTTGTTTTCTCATTTTGAAAGATATACCACTCTTACGTAGTTGTTTTCTCATATTGAAAAATATACCACTATTTTGGGGTTGTTTTCTCATGTTGAAAGATATATCCCTCTTACGGCGTTGTTTTCTAATATTGATAAATATACCCCTCTTACGAAGTTGTTTTCTAATATTGACAAATCACCACTTTTTTGTGGTTGTTTTCTCGTGTTGAAAGATATACCCCACTTTTGGGGTTGTTTTCTAATATTGATAAATGTACGCCTCTTTCAGGGTTGTTTTCTTATATTAAAAAATATACCACTTTTCTGGGGTTGTTTCTCATGTTTAAATATATATCCCTCTTACAGTGTTCTTTTCTAATTTTGACAAATATACCCCTCTTACGGGGTTATTTTCTCATATTGACAAATATACCACTTTTTTGGGGTTGGTTTCTCATGTTGACAAACATAACCCTCTTATGGGGTTCTTTTCTAATATTGACAGATATACTACTTTTTTGGCGTTATTTTCTCACGTTGAAATATTTACCCCACTGATAGGGTTGTTCTCTAATATTAACAAATATAACCCTCTTACGCGGTTGTTTTCTCATGTTGACAAATATACCACTTTTTTGGGGTTGTTTTCTCATGTTGAAAGAGATACCCCTCTTACGGGGTTATTTTCTCATATTGACAATTATAACACTTTTTTGGGGTTGTTCTCTCATTTTGAAAGATATACCCCTCTTACGGGGTTGGTTTCTAATATTGACAAATATACCCCTCTTACGGGGTTGTTTTCTCATATTGACAAATATACCCCTCTTCTAGGGTTGTTTTCTCAACTTGACAAATATGCCACTTTTTTGGTGTTGTTTTCTCATTTTGAAAGATATACCCCTCTTACGTGGTTGTTTTCTCATATTGACAAATATACCACTTTTTTGGGGTTGTTTTCTCATGTTGAAAGATATATCCCTCTTACGGGGTTGTTTTCTATTATTGATAATTATACCCCTCTTACGAGGTTGTTTTCTAATATTGATAAATCACCACTTTTTTGTGGTTGTTTTCTCGTGTTGAAAGATATACCCCACTTACGGGGTTGTTTTCTAATATTGATAAATGTACCTCTCTTTCAGGGTTGTTTTCTTATATTAAAAAATATACCACTTTTCTGGGGTTGTTTCTCATGTTTAAATATCCCTCTTACAGTGTTGAATTCTAATTTTGACAAATATATCCCTCTTACGGGGTTGTTTTGTCATATTGACAATTATACCACTGTTTTTGGGTTATTTTCTCATTTTGAAATATATATTCCACTTACGTGGTTGTTTTCTAATATGGTCAAATATACCCCTCTTAAGCTCTTACGGGGTTGTTTTCTAATGTTGGCAAATATACCCCTCTTAGGGGTTGTTTTCTCATGTTGACAAATATACCACTTTTTTGGGGTTGTTTTCTCATTTTGAAAGATATACCCTTCTTACGGGGTTGTTTTCTCAAATTGACAAATATACCACTTTTTTGGGGTTGTTTTATCATTTTGAAAGATATACCCATCTTACGGAGTTGTTTTCTAATATTGACAAATATACCCCTCTTACGGGGTTGTTTCTCATATTGACAAATATACCCCTCTTCCGAGGTTGTTTTCTCAAATTGACAAATATACCACTTTTTTGGGGTTGTTTTCTCATTTTGAAAGATGTACCCCTCTTATGTGGTTGTTATATAATATTGACAAATATACCCCTCTTACGGGGTTGTTCTCTCATATTGATAAATATACCACTTTTTTGGGGTTGTTTTCACATGTTGAAAGATATACCCCTCTTACGGGCTTGTTTTCTAATATTGATAAATATAACTTCCTACGGCATTCTTTTCTCGTATTGACAAATATACCACTTTTTTGGGGTTGTTTTCTCATGTTGAAAGATATACCCCTCTTACGAGGTTGTTTTCTAATATTTACAAATATACCCCTCTTACGGTGTTGTTTCTCATATTGTTAAATATTCCCTCTTACGGGGTTGTTTTCTCATATTGACAAATATACCACTTTTTTGGGGTTGTTTTCTCATATTGACAAATACACCCTTCTTACGGGGTTATTTTCTAATATTGACAAATATACCCCTCTTACGGGGTTGTTTTCTAATTTTGACAAATATACCCCTCTTACGGGGTTATATTCTCACAGTGACAAATATACCACTTTTTTGGGGTTGTTTTCTCATTTTGAAAGATATACCCCTCTTACGGGGTTGTTTTCTAATATTGACAATTATACCCCTCTTACGGGGTTGTTTTCTCATATTGACAAATATATTACTTTTTTGTGGCTGTTTTCTCATTTTGAAAGATATACCCCTCTTACGGGGTTGTTTTCTAATATTGACAAATATACCCCTCTTAAGGGGTTGTTTTCACATATTGACAAATATAACCCTCTTATGGGGTTGTTTTCTCATATTGATAAATATACCACTTTTTTGGTGTTGTTTTCTCATTTTAAAAGATATACCCCTCTTATGGGGTTGTTTTCTAATATTGACAAATATACCCCGTAAAAAAATAGAAATAAACATAAGAAAAGATGACTGTTTGTCCCAAGATTGGTTGATTAGTCATCCTAGCTTGAAGCATGCTCAAAAGATCAACCTTATTGAGTTTTTACTATCATTTAATTTATATGTATTACCATAACGCTAAGAGTATTTTTCTGAAAAGTATCAATAAGCTAGACCCATGCTTCGGGTTGTTTCATGCCATAAATAAACTCGAACACTCAAGAACTGCTGGACAGTGTGCATTCACATCTTACAACCAACATGTACTGCTCGAGCAGTGTTTATTTGCTTAGATTTACACCCATCCCAAGGTATCATTTCTAATACATCTGTGGGGTAGGCTCGGACACATTGAGTACACCCTATACATGTATCATAAATCTTTACTGAATGTGACATTGGATTTCTAAATTTTTTAACATCATAAAATTTCAATCTAGTAAATTTCTAAATGAATCATCATATATTTAGACACCAGATCAATCAATGATTTATCAGAATTTTTCTAATATTGACAAATATACCCTTCTTACAGGGTTGTTTTCTCATATTGACGAATATAACCATCTTACGGGGTTGTTTTCTCATATTGACAAATATACCCCTCTTATGGAGTTGTTTTCTCATGTTGAAAGATATAACACTTTTTTGGGGATGTTTTCTCAATTTGAAAGATATACCCCTCTTACAGGGTTATTTTCCAATATTGACAAATATAGCCCTCTTATGGGGCTGTTTTCTCCTATTGACAAATATACCACTTTTTTGGGGTTGTTTTCTCATTTTGAAAGATATACCCCTCTTACGGGGTTGTTTTATAATATTGACGAATATACCCCTCTTACGGGGTTATTTTTTAATATTGATAAATATACCCCTCTTACGGGGTTGTTTTCTCATATTGACAAATATAACCCTCTTACGGGGTTGTTTTCTCATATAGACAAATACACCACTTTTTTAGGGTTGTTTTCTCATTTTGAAAGATATACCCCTCTTATGCGGTTATTTTCTAATATTGACAAATGTTCCCCTCTTACGGGGTTGTTTTCTAATATTGACAAATATAACCCTCTTACGGGGTTATTTTCTCAAATTGACAAATATACCCCTCTTACGGGGTTGTTTTCTCATGTTGAAAGATATACCACTATTTTGGGGTTGTTTTCTCATTTTGAAACATATACCCCTCTTACGGTGTTGTTTTCTAATATTGACAAATATACCCCTCTTATGTGGTTGTTTTCTCTTATTGACGAATATACCACTTTTTTAGGGTTGTTTTCTCATTTTGAAAGATACACCCCGATTACGGGGTTTTTTCATAATATTGACGAATATACCCCTCTTACGGGGTTATTTTCTCATATTGACATATATACCACTTTTTTGGGGTTGCTTTCACAAGTTGAAAGATATACCCCTCTTACGGGGTTGTTTTCTAATATTGATAAATATAACCTTCCTACGGGATTCTTTTCTCGTATTGACAAATATACCACTCTTTTAGGGTTGTTTTCTAATGTTGAAAGATATACCCCTCTTACGAGGTTGTTTTCTAATATTTACAAATATACCCCTCTTTCGGGATTGTTTTCTCATATTGATAAATATACCACTTTTTTGGGGTTATTTTCTCATGTTCAAAGATATATTCCTCTTACGGGATTGTTTTATGATATTGACAAATATACCCCTCTTACGGGGTTATTTTCTAATATTGACAAGTATACCCCTCTTACGGGGTTGTTTTCTAATATTGACAAATATACCCTTCTTACAGGGTTGTTTTCTCATATTGACGAATATAACCTTCTTACAGGGTTGTTTCCTCATATTGATAAATATACCCCTCTTACGGGGTTGTTTTCTCATGTTGAAAGATACAACACTTTTTTGGGGATGTTTTCTCATTTTGAAAGATATACCCCTCTTACAGGGTTATTTTCCAATATTGACAAACAGACCCCTCTTATGGGATTGTTTTCTAATATTGATAAATATAACCCTCTTACGGGATTATTTTCTCATATTGACAAATATACCCTTCGTACGGGGTTGTTTTCACATATTAACAAATATACCACTTTTTTGGGGTTCTTTTCTCATGTTGAAAGATATACCCCTCTTACGGGGTTATTTTCTAATATTGACAAATATACCCCTCTTACGGGGTTGTTCTCTCATATTGATAAATATACCACTTTTTTGGAATTGTTTTCTCATGTTGAAAGATATATCCCTCTTACGGGGTTGTTTTCTAATATTGACAAATATACCCCTCTTACGGGGTTGTTTTCTTATATTAACAAATATACCCCTCTAACGGGGCAATTTTCTTATATTGACAAATATACCACCTTTTTGGGCTTGTTTTCTGATGTTGTTAAATATACCCCTCTTACGGGGTTATTTTCTCATATTGACAAATATACCACTTTTTTAGGGTTGTTTTCTCATATTGACAAATTCACTCGTCTTACGGGGTTGTTTTCTAATATTGACAAAAATACCCCTCTTACGGGGTTGTCTTCTAATTTTGACAAATATACCCCTTTTACGGGGTTGTTTTCTCACAGTGACAAATATACCACTTTTTTGGGGTTGTTTTCTCATTTTGAAAGATATACCCCTCCTACGGGGTTGTTTTCTAATATTGACAAATATACCCCTCTTACAGGGATGTTTTCTCATATTGACAAATATACCACTTTTTGGGGTTGTTTTCTCATTTTGAAAGATATACCCCTCTTACGGGGTTGTTTTCTAATATTGGCAAATATACCCCTCTTACAGGGTTATTTTGTAATATTGATAAATATACCCCTCTTACGGGGTTGTTTTCTCATATGGACAAATATAACACTTTTTTGGGGTTGTTTTCTCATTTTGAAAGATAGACCCCTCTTACGGGGATGTTTTCTAATATTGACAAATATACCCCACTTACGGGGTTGTTTCTCATATTGAGAAATATACCCCTCTTCCGGGGTTGTTTTCTTAAATTGACAAATATACCACTTTTTTGGTTTTCTCATCTTGAAAAATGTACCCCTCTTATGTGGTTGTTATATAATATTGACAAATATACCCCTCTTACGAGGTTGTTTTCTCATATTGATAAATATACCACGTTTTTAGGATTGCTTTCACATGTTGAAAGATATACCCCTCTTACGGGGTTGTTTTCTAATATTGATAAATATAACCTTCTTACGGGATTCTTTTCTCGTATTGACAATATACCACTTTTTTGGGGTTGTTTTCTCATGTTGAAAGATATACCCCTCTTACGGGGTTGTTTTCTAATATTGAGAAATATACCCCTCTTACGAGGTTGTTTTCTGATATTGACAAATCACCACTTTTTTGTGGTTGTTTTCTCATGTTGAAAGATATACCCCACTTACGAGGTTGTTTTCTAATATTGATAAATGTACCCCTCTTTCAGGGTTGTTTTCTCATATTAAAAAATATACCACTTTTCTGGGGTTGTTTTCTCATGTTGAAATATATATCCCTCTTACGGTGTTGTTTTCTAATATTGACAAATATACCCCTCTTACGGGGTTGTTTTCTCATATTGACAAATATACCACTTTTTTGGGGTTGTTTTCTCATGTTGACAAATATACCCCTCTTACGGGGTTCTTTTCTAATATTGACAAATATACTACTTTTTTGGGGTTATGTTCTCATGTTGAAAGATATACCCCACTTATAGGGTTGTTCTCTAATATTGACAAATACACCCCTCTTACGCGGTTGTTTTCTCATGTTGACAAATATACCACTTTTTTGGGGTTGTTTTCTCATGTTGAAATATATATCCCTCTTACGGGGTTGTTTTCTAATATTTATAAATATACCGCTCTTACGTGGTTGTTTTCTCATATTGACAGATATACCACTATTTTGGGGTTTTTTCTCATGTTGAAAGATATACCCCTCTTACGGGGTTGTTTTCTAATATTGAGAAATATACCCCTCTTACGGGGTTGTTTTCTAATATTGAGAGATGACCATTTTTTTGGGGTTGTTTTCTCATATTAAAAATATACCGCATTTTTGGGGTTGTTTTCTCATGTTGAAATATATATTCCTCTTACGGGGTTGTTTTCTAAAATTGACAAATATACCCCTCTTACGGGGTTGTTTTCTCATATTGACAAATATACCACTTTTTTGGGGTTATTTTCTCATTTTGAAATATATATTCCACTTACGTGGTTGTTTTCTAATATTGACAAATATATTCCTCTTACGCTCTTACGGGGTTGTTTTCTAATTTTGCAAATATACCCCTCTTAGGGGGTTGTTTTCTCATTTTGACAAATATACCACTTTTTTGGGGTTGTTTTCTAATATTGACAAATTTACAACTTTTTTTGGGTTGTTTTCTCAGGTTGAATGATATACCCCACTTACGGGGTTATTTTCTAATATTAACAAATATACCCCTCTTACAAGGTTGTTTTCTCATGTTGACAAATATACCACTTTCTTTGGGGTTGTTTTCTCATGTTGAAAGCTATACCCCAGGTACGGGGTTGTTTTCTAATATTGAAAAATATAACCCTCTTACGGTATTGTTTTCTCATATTGACAGATATACCACTTTTTTGGGTTTTTTTCTCATGTTGAAAGAAATACCCCTCTTACGGGGTTGTTTTCTAATATTGACAAATATACCTCTCTTACAGGGTTGTTTTCTCATGTTGACCAATATACCACTTTTTTGGGGTTTTTTCTCATGTTGAAAGATATACCCCTCTTACGAGATTGTTTTCTAATATTGACAAATATACCCCTCTTACGGTGTTGTTTTGTTATGTTGACAAATATACCACTTTTTTGGGTTTTTTTCTCATGTTGAAAGATATACCCCTCTTACGGGGTTGTTTTCTCGTATTAAATAATATACCACTTTTTGGGGTTGTTTTCAAATGTTGATAGATATACCCCTTTACGGGGTTATTTTTTAATATTGACAAATATTCCCGTCTTAGGGGGGTTGTTTTCTCATGTTGACAAATATACCACTTTTTCTGGTTGTTTTCTCATGTTGAAAGATATACCCCTCTTACCGGGTTATTTTCTAAAATTGAAAAAATAACCATCTTACGGTGTTGTTTTCTCATATTGACAAATATATCATGATTCGGTAGCCCCTTGGAAGGCTTGCTTGAATAGGATCTAGATAGCACGTGTGCCGAAGCTTCCCTTGTTGACGCCTAACGCAGCCTTGATAAGTGGAGAAGGAGGTCACATCCTCGGCCTTGGAAAAGAGGCAGCTCAATACTCAATTTTGTTATGAGTAACAAATACAAATAAGGACAAAAGAAGGCCAAGGTGACATCGGTAGGAATATTTTCCACGGCTCCACTTAATTAAGAACGAAAATGGGGACAACCCCACTAACTCAATTCGGGAAATGATGATTATATTGCCATAGAAGAAGTGGACACGAATCCCACTTAATTTGTAGATGGAAAGTGGGGACAATCCCACTTTCACAATTCGGAAGAAGAAGTCCCAAAGTTGACGTCGGTAGGGAGGTGATCACAATTCCACTAATTTGATGAAGGTGCGCCAACCACGTAACAATTCATTTGGGGATCGAAATGATGGAAATGAAGCCCGATCCCCACTTTCTCAATTTGGCAAATTAAAGAACAACCACTTTAAAATGGAAAATGGGACAAAAACAATTAATGAAGATGGACTTAATTCCAAACAAGAATGTCGATTAAAAGGGGGTGATACTGTTTAGTATTAGGATCGGGGACAAATAAGAAAGGTAGGGAGGCGGCGTCGAAGACAAGGGAGGAGTCCAAAGCTCTCTCAAATCCCTTGTTTTAAAATTCAACGTGCCCTAAAACAAAACCAATATCCCATATATATGGGAACCCTAAACCTAGATTTCTAATAAAGGAAAACAAGGTAAATAAATACAAATAAATAAAAAATAAACACAAATAGCAATATAAACCCAAAGATGAAAGTTTAAGTTTTAGGAAGTCTCTTCACGCCAAGTAGACAATGCTAAAATCTTGAAGGTGGGTGTGGAGATTGAGGACGCTCCACTCCTTGCAAAGGCCTTGGCGACAATGCTCGAAGTGGCTTGAGCAATAGCTTTGGCACGAGCCTTCGTGATAGGTCCATTTGAGCGAACGCTCAACATGTCTTCCTCTTGAGCCCCCGTCAATGTCAATGGTGGAACTGCATCACTCCAGTTTTTTGGGGTTGTTTTCTCTTGTTGAAAGATATACCCCTCTTAAGGGGTTGTTTTCTAATATTGACAAATATACCCCTATTGACAAATATACCCCTCTTAAGGGTCATAAAGGCCGCCTCATGCTTCGGCCCCCAAGTAATGGTGGTGCCCTTCTTTGTCAACTCATGTAGGGGCGCGACTATTGAGCTAAAATCCCTCACAAACTGCCTATAAAATTCAGCCAACCCTAAGAAAGACTACACCATGGTCGCTGTAGTAGGGGTAGGCCACTCCTTGATAGTGTGGACCTTTTCCTCATCCACACGTAGCCCTTCCCTATAAACTACAAATCCTAAGAAAATAATAGTCCGAGCAAAACACACATTTTGACAAGTTGACGTACAATTGCTCGTTCCTAAGACATTGTAGGACTTGTTTAAGATGAGAAACATGTTCATCTAAAGACCGACTATACACTAAAATGTCATCAAAATACACAACCATCAATTTCCCCAAAAAATGTCTAAGTACATGGTTGATCAATCTCGTAAAGGTACTTGGGGCATTGGTGAGTCCAAATGGCATCACAAGCCATTCATAAAGGCCATACTTTATTTTGAAAGTCGTCTTCCATTCATCACCTTCTTTCATGCAGATTTGATGGTAGCCGCTCCTAAGATTGATCTTGGAAAAGCGGATGGCTCCATGCAACTCATCGAGCATGTCGTCTAGACATGGAATTGGATGATGGTACTTTACCGTTATTTGATTAATGGCCCTGCAGTCCATGCACATTCTCCATGTACCTTCCTTCTTTGGCATCAAAATTATTGGTACGCCACAAGGACTTAAACTCTCTCGTATATAGCCCTTCTCTAAGAGCTCGGTGACTTGACGCTGGAGTTCCTTAGTCTCCTCCGGACTTGCCCGATAGGCTACATGATTAGGTAAAGAAGCCCCGGGAATTAAATCAATTTGATGCTCGATCCCACAAAGTGGAGGAAGACCTTTGGGAATCTCATCACGCATAACATCCGCGATCTCCTGCAAAAGACAAGTCAGAGAAGAGGGTAAATCATCTACAGTTTTAAAAACAGACAGACACGTAGTATGAATGAACAAGAAGCAAGGAGAACGTCCCTGAACGATTGGGGTGATATCTCTCGAACGTGCCATGAGTAATCGTCGCTCACAATGACCCTGAATTGTAGATGTAGGGCCCGTAGGCATTTGGGATCCAAATTTGGTGATTGCAGGTTCCCTAGGAAGCTGTTGTGCTTTGTCCCGGTAGCCGGTGTGCTGCGTTGGGACCTGCTACTTTTTGGCCTTTCCCCCAGTTTCTTCATTGGTTAAAGGGGCTTCATGGGTGGTGGGAACAACCCGCAAGGTGGCTAGACCTGTAGAGTGCCCCGTCTTGGTTGACGCATTGAGATTAGGCGAATGCTGGGGCTCGGTAGTTGCCATGGGCTTGATTGCTTCTTATGTCTGCTCCAAGGCTTTGATGCGGTCTCTTTCCACATGGTCATGGATTATTTCCTATGGTGTCATGGGGAGAAGAGTTACCCTACGCCCTTTGTGTTGGAAGGTGTATGTGTTAAAGAACACATCATGCACGGTCTTCTTGTCATATTGCCAAGGGCGACCTAGAAGGAGGTGAGTTGGATTCATAATCACAACATCACAAGTAACTGTATCAACATATGTACCAATAGAGAATGTGATGTGGCATTACCTTGTTACCACATCACCTTTACCTTCCAAAATCCATTGGAGGCTATACGGTTGAGGATGTGGCGATGTAGGTAAGTTCAAGACCCTCACCACTTTCTCATTTAAGATGTTGCAGCAAGAACCACTATCTATTATCACACTCAAAGATGAAGTTCCCACAACGCACCTTGTGTGAAATAAATTCTCTCGTTGGTCCCCTACAGAAGCATCATTAACTGTCAAAGCACGACGAGCTACAAGGGAAAGAGACGTTCCTTCATTCAAGTCCAGAGGACCACAAGCATAAGGCTCCTCATCAGTAAGGTCATCATAAACAGTTCTCGGATCCTCGTCAGTGTCCTCTTCATCGTCAAATAATTCATACCCCGTAGCTTGAGAGAACAATACCTTCCTAGGATTTGGACAATCATGCACAATATGACCATGCCCGCCACATTTATAGCATACTTTATCACTCGTCTTGTCTTGACGGGTGCCATATGGAGGTTGAGATCGCAAGCTTGAGACCTAGGCTGCACATTAGCATTAGAATTAGTAGAAAACTTAGGACTAGGGTTAGAATCATACCTTTTTATTGAAGAAGCCGAGAGCCAAGGATAGACCTTGCGCACAAGTTTAAAGTGGACCTTTTGAGCAGCGTGTGCGAGCGCAGTTAAGTCCTTGATGGGCAGCAGATCGATTTCTTCCCTCAAATCAACATGATGACCGCGGAGAAATTTGGTCCGAACAGTGGCCGGAGTGACACTCATGCCTGCCTTGAAATACAGGTCTTCTAGTTGTGCAAAGAACTCAAGAGGTGTTTGAGTTCCTTGTCGAGCTAAGGCTATCTTCAATCTCATCTCATTTTTATATTCTGCAGGCACATACTTTTGAGTCATGATGAAGACAAGTTGGTGCCATTGTCGAACAGGCTCACGTCCCATGCGAGCTCTATTGGCCACATCTCTATGCCACCACGATCTTGCGGCTCCTTGGAAGTGCAAAGTGGCAATCTCCACCTTATCCTCTTTGGAATAGTGGCAATACTGAAGTGCATGTTCCGTTGCCTGTAACCAATCTAAAAAGATAGCCGCATCATATTCACCAATAAAGTTTCAGTCTTTACCTTGATATCGCGTCTAGAGTTATTATTGCGTTGAACTTGGCGTCTTTCCTCAAAGCTACGGTCACTGTGATTGTTATATGCATTCCCACGAACTCTATTGTGGCCTCTTCTATGCCTAGGCTGCACATTCTCATATTCATCATAGGCATTAGCATTAACATTATCATGAAACAAATGTGTAGGGATGTAAGGAGGAATCCACCTCTCCGGATGAACTTGGTTCTCGATAGGTTCAGCCAGCGGGGGGTGGTAATTACCTGGGTTTACCTGGCCAGCTAAGTGCATATCCTCCTCATCATATTTACCGTAAGTAGATGGAGAATAGGGTCTAAAAGGAGCTTGGGGAGAAGGCTGCGTATGGCCTCTATCAGGCCGTGTGGTAGGTCGTGCATTGTTGGTGCGGACGAAGTGACGCCCATAGTAATGAGTATCAGGGTTAGAGTGATCATAACTGTGTCATGCAAGTGATTGATGGTCGCCTCTGGGGATGTCCGCATGGTCCGAGTAATGACCATTGTCATCGAGGTCTCGAGAGTTTGATCTTGGTTGCCACCGATCATCAATGTCATCGATAGCAGGCCTCTCAATGACAGACTACAGTTTGTTGGACTGCTTTTGGTGAACATGTTGTTGGTGTGATGATGACGCTAGTCCTTTGCTCCTATCATGCCGGGAGTGTTGAAGAACTTGTTGTCCGACACTAGCGGCTAACGAAGTGTCCGGGACTAAGGAAGGGGGCGCCCCAATAGGCCCATGTTGAGCCTCCATAAGGCGTGTTAAGTGAGCTAGTTGGCGCTCCGTAGTGGCCAACCGTTCAACCAAAACAATGCGTTCAGCCTTGGACTTGTCAAGGCATTCCTTCTTCACCAACAATTCAGCCGCTTGCACGTCAAGTTCCTCCTCATGCACAGACATAGCAAGAGGTTAATAATAATAAAAATAGCAGCAACTACAAGAAGTACAAGATGCAGTCCAACACACTCAAAGTAACAAAATCTCCCGGTAACTACGTGAAGTAATCCGTGAGGGAGGTGAAGGCAAGAAGCGAACTTGTATATAATAACCTATTCAAGCTAAATCAGGCATGCAATATTGTCCCATGATGATTAAATCAAAGCACATAATCAATGCACAATAAAGTCGTTGATTGATTGTGTTGCATGAAATGGATGTATGCCAACGTCTTCGATCTTTGTGATCATTTTTTTTTTGTGAATTTCAACTGCACTAGTGATGGTGAGAAGCAAGAAAATAAGGTAACAACACAAATTTTAATGTACTCATGGAATGTAGCCTTGCTCAAATTTTTAACTGCACTAGTGATGGTAACAAACAAGAGAACAAGGTAACAGCAAAATCTTAGTGTATTCGTAGAATGCAACCTTGCTCAAATTTTTAACGGCAGTTGTGATGGTAACAAACAAGAGAACAAGGTAACAACACAAATTTTAGTGTATTCGTGGAATGCAACCTTGCTCAAATTTAGAAGATGATTGTAGGCTTGTTACAATAACCGCGAACTTATATTCATGCAAGATATATTATGCAGCAAAATAATCACAAGGTCAATATACTAGATAATATGATAAAGAAAGATAGTACTATTGCATACAAGGAAATAGGGTGACAACAAAATATAACATTCTGGGTGTGAATTATATCCAAACTTAAGGGCTTTTTTTTGTTGTGGTTGGAAAGGCGGGACAGCTATGAAAAAATAAAGAAATGGAAACACTTGTAAGGGTTAGAAATATAATGGGAGAAATTGAAACAAGAGAATGATGAACAACACGTCGTACCCCTGGAAGATGATACCAAATTGATGCAATAGCCCCTTGGGAGGCTTGCTTGAATCGGATCTAGATAGGACGTGTGCCAAAGCTTCCCTTGTTGATGCTTAAGGCAGCCTTGATAAGTGAAGAATGAGGTCACATCCTCGGCCTTGGAAAGGAGGCAGCTCAATACTCAATTTTGTTATGAGTAACAAATAAAAATAAGGACAAAAGAAGGCCAAGGTGACGTCGGTAGAAATATTGTCCACGGCTCCACTTAATTAAGAATGAAAATGGGGACAACCCCACTAACTCAATTCCGGAAATGATGATTATATTGCCATAGAAGAAGTGGACACAAATCCCACTTAATTTGTAGATGGAAAGTGGGGACAATCCCACTTTCACAATTCGGAAGAAGAAGTCCCAAAGTTGACGTCGGTAGGGAGGTGATCACAATTCCACTAACTTGATGAAGCTGCACCAACCACGTAACAATTCATTTGGGGACCAAAATGATGGAAATGAAGCCTGATCCCCACTTTCTCAATTCGGCAAATTAAAGAACAACCACTTTGAAATGGAAAATGGGACAAAAAAATTAATGAAGATGGCCTTAATTCCAAACAAGAATGTAGATTAAAAGGGGTGATACTATTTAGTATTAGGATCGGGGACAAATAAGAAAGGTAGGGAGGCGGCGTCGAAGATAAGGGAGGAGTCCAAAGCTCTCTCAAATCCCTTGTTTTAAAATTCAACGTGCCCTAAAACAAAACCAATATCCCATATATATAGGAACCCTAAACCTAGATTTCTAATAAAGGAAAACAAGGTAAATAAATACAAAAAAATAAAAAATAAACACAAATAGCAATATAAACCCAAAGATGAAAGTTTAAGTTTTAGGAAGTCTCTTTACGCCAAGTAGACAATGCTAAAATCTTGAAGGTGGGTGTGGAGATTGAGGATGCTCCACTCCTTGCAAAGGCCTTGGCGACAATGCTCGAAGTGGCTTGAGCAATAGCTTTAGCACGAGCCCTCGTGATAGGTCCGTTTGTGTAACACCCGAAATTTTTTTTTTTTATATATTTAATAGTGAGTTTTTATTTAAGTTAATTTTAGCTTTATTTTTATTCAAGTAAACTATTTGAGAAATGATTATATTTTGGTAATTCAAATTTTCCCAAATGCATATTGATATAAATAAAATTATATATTGGAAAATTATGATAGAAATTGTAAGGGATGTTTTTATAAAAGAATTTTGAGAAAATTGGTATTATAATTGATTAGTAGTATTAAATTTTGAGTTGGAAATTGATTATTTAATTTAATTGTGTATAGGATTTAATTGGAGGATTATTTTGGAATAAGGATTAAAAGTATAATTTTATTTTTGTGAGGGTTTAATGGAAATTTGTGAGTTTGGTATTTTCGTAAATAAATATGCTCGGTGGGTATTTTTGTAATTGTGTATTTTCAATAATTCGCATTTGGCCCAAATTAAATAGTTAGGGGCTTAATTGAAAGGCTAAAAAGAAGTTTGAGGTTAAATTGAATTCGCAGGATGAAATTGTAAGTAATTAAGAAAGTTGAGGGACCAAATTGCAATAAGGAAAAGTTCAGGGGTCAAATGTCGATATTGAAGGGAAAGAAATCGGGAAGAAGAAGGGAGGAAGAGAGATGTCGGGAGAGAGAGAGCGCGGAGGAAGGAGGGCTATGCGTCGGGAACTGTCTGTCCGGCACAGGCTGGCCATGGAAGCTCTACGGTCAGAGGCCCAATGCACACGGGCGACGCCAGCCTCGGCGAGGAGGAAGATGGCCGAAGCTTCCTTGCCGTCGCGAGCGTTCCTGGCCGGTGGTCGGCCGATCTTGTGCCGATCGACTCCTCTCGGCCTCGGCTTTGTTTTGGCGGCGGTGTCGGATGGTGGCCGGAAACGGAAGATCCGGTGGAGAGAGAAAATGGTGGCGGCCGTTTTTGGCTTTCCGGCGAGCTCCGGCCGGAGGATGGACGATCGGAGGGCGTATCCCGACTCTCCTCATCCTCAAGCTTCGCGATGGCACCCGATCGGGCCGTTTACCGTCGGCGGTGAGATCGTCCGCAAATTCCTCCGAATGATTGGGTGTCGGATCAGAAAATCGAAAGCGGGGATCGTCATCGGTAGCGTCGTTGTGAGTCCGATGGTGTGTTCGGATCGTCGATCGGACTCCCGTGTCGGAGGCGAAGTCGACCGAGCGACCGAGCGTCTCGGTAATTATCTTTGGCCGTTAATTTTGGAATTCTTGGTTTAATTGTGTCTAATGGTTTATATTGAGTATTTGATGATTTTTGTGAGTCAAAATAATTGTCTGTCCGGTTACCGCCTTGTATTTTGTATGTGGCGTGAGTCGGAAATAGTGAAGTTTGGGGACCCGACTCTATTGTTTGAATCGTTAAGTATTTGAAGTGTTCTTCTAGCAAGTCCTGGACCCGTTTTCACGGGGGGTAATGTTCGTGTTGTAGGGGAGGTTCTACTGATTTTCAGAGAATTCTCCGAGTCGAGATTCTGCGGAGTCTAGACCTAGGATTAATGATGGATTGTCTCGGTATTGATAAATTGTTTTCCATGATTAGATGATCTGTCATTCGCTCGCCTCCAACCGAGGCACCGGAGCAGAGCTAGGAGGTCGCCCCAATCCCTGTGAGTTAAAGTCATTTAATCATTGCACTATTGCTAAGTCCGATTTTAATATGCTATTTTGGAAGTTTATGTTTAACATGGTTACTAATATCTCAACGTAATTAATTTTACCGGATTATTAATTATTGAAGATAATATGAGTATTATTATAGTAATGTTATAATAATTCCAAATATCATCGATTTTCCACCCCGATCCGCTCGATGTTTTACTCTTAATTGTTAATCATTAATTTGATATGGTTGAATGACTTCATTATACAATGATATTTATTAAATGGATGATTGTGTCTTGGGAAACGTGGCTTGTAGAACATGCCACTTTGATGGGTTACATCAGACCGCGCACGGTAATGATCATGGACATGTAATAAGATTTTCATGGGTTTGCCCCGGTCGAGCATGGCTCTCTGGGCTGATTTGTGTAAATTGCCGGAGGTAAGGTCCCCGGTCGAGCATTGCTCTCGGGGCCGGCTTATTTGGATACTTAAGTGACTGACCGGAGGTAAGGTCCCCGGTCGAGCATTGCTTTCGGCCACCTTATTGGATTAAGAGAGCCGAATGGCTACTAGATTTCTTATTTGGATATTTAAGTGACCAGACTGGAGGTAAGGTCCTGGTCGGGCCTTATTGGATTAAGAGAGCCGAATGGCTACTAGATTTTGGGGTTTAGGGTTCTACCGAGCCACTCGTCTCGTAAAAGTAAAAATATATTTTTATTTATTCATTTATTTATTTATTATGGTATGATTATAATATGGATTGTATTTACGTGCATGGTTGATATTTTGATTCGAATGATTAATATTTTATGTGAAGGAAATAGTAGGGTATGATTATAGTATGGTTTGATATACTGATTTGAATAATCTATGTTTTCTGAGAAGAAGCAATAGTCCCTAGATTATTTGATTTTAACTCACTCTCGAGACTGACAGTCTCCATTTATGTTTTTTTTCAGATTCGTGACTGTTAGTCCTCTCGCGACTCTTATTCAGTAACCCGACTCCTTCATCATCGGGTGATGTATTTGATTTGGTATGTAAATTGGTAAATCTTAGATTCTCCGCAGTAGTAATAGTAAATGTATCAGTTGTAAATTTTCTGAGCTTCGGGTCTCGCCTAGTTTTTCTGGCAGACCGAAGTATTTATGTAGAATGTAGCTATTAAGATAATTTGTGGTTTTAATAATATTAATTTGAGATGAGATTTGTTTAAATCAGTGAGTGTCAGGCTTACTACGGGTTTCGGTGGCCTTAAGCCTACCCATTCCCTAGTGCCGGTCACGGGCCCACGGTTGGGGTCGTGACAGTTTGAGCGAACGCTCAACATGTCTTCCTTTTGAGCCTCCATCAATGTCAATGGTGGAACTGCATCACTCCACTTTTTTGGGGTTGTTTTCTCTTGTTGAAAGATATACCCCTCTTACGGGGTTGTTTTCTAATATTGACAAATATACCCCTATTTTGGGTTTGCATTCTTATATTAAAAAATATACAACTTTTTTGAGTTATTTTCACATGTTGAAAGATATACCCCTCTTACGGGGTTGTTTTCTCATATTAACAAATATACCACTTTTTTGGGGTTGTTTTCTCATGTTGACAAATATACCCCTCTTACGGGGTTGTTTTCTAATATTGAAAAATATACCACTTTTTTGGGGTTGTTTTCTCATGTTGAAAAATATACATCAATCCGAATCGGGGAAGGAATCACCAGCATGGATAGGTGGGTCGTCGATCGAATGCCAATATTGAGCCTACTCTGAACAATCCACCTTTTGTCGGATTTTTGCCGATATAATCATAAAAAGCTAATTGTTCAGGAATTTTAGACCAACCTTCAGATAAACTTTGATTTTCGGCTTCAAAGAGTATTCTCGTCCGCGGTGGGGAAACCATTCCCACTGCAGGTGCAATGTCTCCGGTTTAGACAAAGAAAATGTCCCCACTAATGGGGTTCTTTTCTAATATTGACAAATATACCCCTCTTACGGGGTTGTTTTCTCACATTGACAAATATACCACTTTTTTGGGGTTGTTTTCTCATGTTGACACATATACCCCTCTTACAGGGTTGTTTTCTAATAATGACAAATATACCACCTTTTTGGGGTTGTTTTCTCATGTTGAAAGATATACCCCACTTACGAGGTTGTTTTCTAATATTGACAAATATACCCCTCTTACGGGGTTGTTATCTCATATTAAACAATATACCACTTTTCTAGGGTTGTTTTCTCATGTTGAAATATATACCCTTCTTACAGGGTTGTTTTCTCATATTGACAAATATACCCTTCTTACGGGGTTATTTTCTCATGTTGAAATATATATCCCTCTTACAGGGTTGTTTTCTAATATTGGCAAATATACCCCTCTTAGGGGGTTGTTTTCTCATATTGACAAATATACCACTTTTTTAGGGTTGTTTTCTCATGTTGACATATATACCCTTCTTACGGGGTTGTTTACTAATATTGACAAATATACCACTTTTTTGGGGTTGTTTTCTCATGTTGAAAGATATACCCCAATTACGGGCTTGTTTTCTAATATTGAAAAATATACCCCTCTTACGGGGTTGTTTTCTCATGTTGACAAATAAACCTCTTTCTTTGGGGTTGTTTTCACATGTTGCAAGATATACCCTGTTACAGGGTTGTTTCCTAATAATGAAAAATATAACCCTCTTACAGTGTTGTTTTCTCATATTGACAAATATACCACTTTTTTGGGATTTTTTCTCGTGTTGAAAGAAATACAAATCTTACGAGGTTGTTTTCTAATATTGACAAATATACCCCTCTTACGGGGTTGTTTTCTCATGTTGACAAATATACAACTTTCTTTGGGGTTGTTTTCTCAAGTTGAAAGATATACCCCTGTTACGGGATTGTTTTCTAATATTGAAAAATATAACCCTCTTACGTTGTTGTTTTCTCATATTGACAAGTATACCACTTTTTTGGGGTTTTTTCTCAAGTTGAAAGAAATACCCCTGTTACGGGGTTGTTTTCTAATATTGACAAACATGCCCCTCTTACGGGGTTACTTTCTCATATTGGCCAATATACCACTTTTTTGGGGTTGTTTTCTTATGTTGAAAGATATACGCCTCTTACAGGGTTGTTTTCTAATATTGAAAAGATAACCCTCTTACGGTGTTGTTTTCTCATATTGATAAACATACCACTTTTTTGGGGTTGTTTTCTCTTGTTGAAAGATATACCCCTCTTACGGGGTTATTTTCTAATATTAACAAATATACCCCTATTTCTGGGTTGCTTTCTCATATTAAAAAATATACCACTTTTTTGGGGTTGTTTTCTTATGTTGAAAGATATACCCCTCTTACGGGGTTATTTTCTCATATTGACAAATATACCACTTTTTTGGGTTGTTTTCTCATGTTGAAAGATATACCCCTCTTACGAGGTTGTTTTCTAATATTGACAAATATACCACTTTTTGGGGTTGTTTTCTCATGTTGAAAGAAATACCCTTCTTACGGGGTTGTTTTCTAATATTGACAAATATACCCGTCTTACGGGGTTATTTTCTCATGTTGACAAATATACCACTTTTTTGGGGTTATTTTCTCATGTTGAAAGATATACCCCTCTTAAGGGGTTGTTTTCTCATATTGACAAATATACCACTTTTTTGGGGTTGTTTTCTCATGTTGACAAATATACCCCTCTTACGGGGTTGTTTTCTATTATTGACAAATATACCACTTTTTTGGGGTTGTTTTCTCATGTTGAAAGATATACCTCAATCCGAATCGGGGAAGGAATCACCAGCATGGATAGGTGGGTCGTCGATCGAATGCCGATATTGAGCCTGCTCTGAATAATCCATCTTTTGCTGGATTATTGTCGATATAATCATTAAAAGCTAATTGTTTGGGAATTTTAGATCAAGCTTCAGATAATCTTTGATTTTCGGCTTCAAAGAGTATTCTCGTCCGCGGTAGGGAAACCATTCCCACTGCAGGTGCGATATCTCTTGTTTAGACAAAGAAATCGTCCCCACTAACGGGTTTTTTTCTAAAATTGATAAAAATACCCCTCTTATGGGGTTTTTTTGTCATGTTAAACATATACCACTGTTCTAGGGTTGTTTTCTAATGTTGAAAGATATACCCTCTTAGAGGGTTATTTTCTCATATTGACAAATATACCCTTCTTTTTTGGGGTTGTTTTCTCATGTTGACATATATACCCCTCTTACGGGGTTGTTTACTAATATTGACAAATATACCACTTTTATGGGGTTGTTTTCTCATGTTGAAAGATATACCCACTTACGAGGTTGTGAGTCCAAGAAAACAACCCCGTATAAGTAGTGTAGTTGCGAGTCTAAGAAAACAGCCTCGTAGAACAGGTAAATTTTTTAATATGAGAAAATGGCCTTGTGGAAGGGGTTAATCTTTTATTATGTGAAAATAATTAATACGGGGATATTTAGGAATCTGAGGAAATAACCCCCTAATTTTGGTATATTTGTGAGTATGAGAAACAACCCCTTAAATAGGTTAATTGTATAATATGAGAAAATAACCCTGTGAAAGGGGTATGTTTGTCGATATAAGAAAATAACCCCGTAAAATGTGTATTTTTATTAATTTGAGAAAACAACACTATAATAGTGCTAATAATTTAATATGAGAAAACGGCCCCGTAAAAGTGGTATATTTATCAATATAAGAAAATACCCCATAAAACGTGTACATTTATGAGTCTGAGAAAACAAACCTGTAAAAGTAGTGTAATTACGAGTCTAAGAAAATAGCCTCGCAGAACGGGTAAATTTTTTAATATGAGAAAATAGCCTCGTGGAAGGGGTAAATTTATAAATATGTGAAAACAATCCCATAATACGGGGATATTTATGAATCTGAGGAAATAACCCCGTAATAATGGTATATTTGTGAGTATGGGAAAACAACCCCTTAAAAGGGTTAATTTTATAATATGAGAAAACAACTCCGTAAAAGTGGTTTGCTTGTCGAAATAAGAAAATAATCCCGTAAAACGTGTATATTTATGAATTTGAGAAAATAATCCTATAATAATGCTAATAATTTAATATAAGAAAATGACCCCATAAAAATATTATATTTATTAATATAAAAATTAACCCCGTAAAAACATGTATATTTATGAATCTCAGAAAACAACTCCATAAAAATACTGTAATTGGGAGTCTGAGAAAACAACCTCGTAGAAGGAGTAAATTTTTTAACATGAGAAAACAGCTTTGTAGAACGGATAAATTTTTTTATATGAGAGAACAACCCTATAATACAGGAATTTTTATCACTCGGAGAAAATAACCCCGTAATTTTAGTATATTTATGAGTATGAGAAAACAACCCCTTGAATGGGTTAATTTTATCATAAGAGAAAACAACTCTGTAAAAGGGATATATTTGTCGATATAAGAAAATAACCCCATAAAATGTTATATTTATGAATTTGAGAAAACAACCCTATAATAGTACTGATAATTGAATATGAGGAAACGATCTCGTAAATGTGGCATATTTATCAATATAAGAAAATAACCTCGTAAAATGTGTATATTTATAAATCTGAGAAATAAACCCCGTAAAAGTAGTGGAATTGTGAGTCTGAGAAAATTGCCTCATAGAATGAGTAAATTTTTTAATATGAGAAAACAGCCTCGTGGAATGGATAAATTTTTTAATATGTGAAAACAATCCCGTAATACATGGATATTTATGAATCTGACGAAATAACCGTGTAATTGTGGTATATTTGTGAGTATGAGAAAACATCCCCTTAAATGGGTTAATTTTATAATATGCGAAAATAACCTCGAAAAGGGGTAAGTTTGTCGACATAAGAAAATGACCTCGTAAAACGTGTACATTTATGAATTTGAGAAAAAATTCCTATAATAGTGCTAATCATTTAATTTGAGAAAATAACCCTGTAAAAGTGGTATATTTATCAATATAAGAAAGTAACATTGTAAAACCTGTATATTTTTTAATCTCAGAAAATAACCCCGTAAAAGTTGTGTCATTGCGAGTCTCAGAAAATAGGCTCGTAGAAGGGATAAATTTTTTAATATGAGAAAACACCCCTTAATACGGGAATATTTATCTATCAGAGAAAATAACCTCGTAATTTTGGTATATTTGTGAGTATGAGAAAACAACCCCTTAAATAGGTAATTTTTATAATATGAGAAAATAACCCCGTAAAATGTGTATATTTATGAATTTAAGAAAACAATCCTATTATAATGCTAATAATTTAATATGAGCCTGTAAAAGTGGTATATTTATCAATAAAAGAAAATAACCCTGTAAAGCGTGTATATTCATGAATCTGAGGAAATAACCCCATAAAAGTAGTGTAATTGCGAATCTAAGAAAACAGTCTAGTAGAAGGGGTAAATTTTTTAATATGAGAAAACAGCCTCGTGGAATGGGTAAATTTTTTAATATTTGAAAACAACTTCGTAATACGGGGGATTTTTATGAATCTGACAAAATAACCGCGTAATTGTAGTATATTTATGAGTATGAGAAAACAATCCATTAAATGGGTTAATTTTATAATATGAGAAAATAATCCCGTAAAAGGGATAAGTTTGTCAATATAAGAAAATAACCCCATAAAAAGTGTATATTTATGAATTTGAGAAAATAACTCTGTAAGAGTGTTATACCTATCATTATAAGAAAATAACCCGTAAATCATATATATTTATGAATTTGAGAAAACAACCCCGTAAAAGTAGTGTAATTGCGAGTTTGGGAAAACAACATTGTAGAAGGGGTAAATTTTTTAATATGAGAAAACAATCCCCGTAATACAGGGATATTTATCAATCGGAGAAAATAACCCTGTAATTTTGGTATATTTGTGAGTATGAGAAAGCAACCCCTTAAATGGGTTAATTTCATAATATGAGAAAACAACCCCGTAAAGGGGGTATATTTGTCAATATAAGAAAATAACCCCGTAAAACATGTATATTTTTGAATTTGAGAAGACAAACATATAATAGTGCTAATAATTTAGTATGAGCTCGATAAGAAAATAAAAAGTGGTATTTTTATCAATATAAGAAAATAAAAAGTGGTATTTTTATCAATATAAGAAAATAACTTCGAAAAGCATGTATATTTATGAATCTGAGAGAACAACCCCGTAAAAGTAGTGTAATTGAGAGTCTGAGAAAACAGCCTCGTAGAAGGGGTAAATTTTTTAATATGAGAAAACAACCCCGTAACACGGGGATATTTATCCATTGGAGAAAATAACCCCGTAATTTTGGTATATTTGTGAGTATGAGAAAATAACCCCTTAAGTGGTTTAACTTTATAATATGAGAAAATAACCCCTTAAAAGGGGTATGTCGATATAAGAAAATAACCCCGTAAAATGTGTATATTTATGGATTTGAGAAAATAACTTCATAATAGTGCTAATAATTCAGTATGAGAAAACGACCCTGTAAAAGTGGTATATTTATCAATATAAGAAAATAACCCCGTAAAATGTGTATATTTATGAATATTAGAAAATAACCTAGTAAAAGTAGTGTAATTGCGAGTCTAAGAGAATAGCATCGTAGAACGGATAAATGTTTTAATATGAGAAAACAACTTCGTGGAATGGGTAAATTTTTAATATGTGAAAATAACCCCGTAATACGGGGATACTTATGAATCTAAAGAAATAACCCCGTAATTGTGGTATATTTGTGTGTATAAGAAATAACCCCTTAAATGAGTTAATTTTATAATATGAGAAAACAATCCCGTAAAAGGGGTATGTTTGTCGATATAAGAAAATAACCACGTAAAACGTGTATATTTATGAATTTGAGAAAACAACCCTATAATAGTGCTAATAATTTAATATGAGAAAATGCCTCGTAAAAGTGGTATATTTATCAATATAAGAAAATAACCCCATAAAACGTGTATATTTATGAATCTAAGGAAACAACCTAGTAAAAGTAGTGTAATTGCGAGTCAGAGAAAACAGCCTCAGAAAAGGAGTTAATTTTTTAATATGAGAAAATAGCCTCGTAGAAAGGGTAATTTTTAATATGAGAGAATAACCCCGTAATATGAGGATATTTATCAATCGGAGAAAATAATTCCATAAATGTTAGTATATTTGTGAGTATGAGAGAACAACCCCTTTGAATGGGTTAATTTTATAATATGAGAAAATAACTCCGTAAAAGGGGTATATTTATCAGTATAAGAAAATAACCTCGTAAAACGTGTATATTTATGAGTTTGAGAAAACAACCCCATAATAGAGCTAATAATTTAATATGAGAGAATGACCCTGTAAAAGTAATATATTTATCAATATAAGAAAATAACCCCGTAAAACGTGTATATTTTTGAATTTCAGAAAATAACCTCGTAAAACGTGTATATTTTAGTGTAATTGCGAGTCTGAGAAAACAGCCTCGTAAAAGGGGTAAATTTTTTAATATGAGATTACAATCCTATAAGAGGGGTATATTTATAAATATTAGAAAACAACCCCATAATACGGGTGATATTTATTAATCGGAGAAAATAACCCAGTAATTTTGGTATATTTGTGAGTATGAGAAAACAACCCCTTAAATGTGTTAATTTTATAATATGAGAAAACAAGGGATAAATTTTTTAATATAAGTAAATAACTCGGTAAGTGGGATATATTTATGAATTTGAGAAAACAACACCGTAATACGGGGATATTTATCAATCGGAGAAAATAACCCCGTAATTTTGGTATATTTGTGAGTATAAGAAAAACAATCCCTTAAATGGATTGGTTTTATAATATGAGAAAACAACCCCGTAAAAGGGGTATATTTGTCAATATAAGAAAATAACCACATAAAACGTGCATATTTATGAATTTGACAAAACAACCTCATAATAATGCTAATAATTTAGTATGAGAAAACAACCCCATAAAAGTGATATATTTATCAATATAAGAAAATAACCCCGTAAAACATGTATAGATATGAATCTGAGAAAATAATCCCAGAAAAGTAGTGTAATTGCGAGTCTAAGAAAACAACATTGTAGAATGGGTAAATTTTTTAATATGAGAAAACAATCTCGTGGAAGGGGTAGATTTTTTAATGTGTGAAAACAACTCGTAATACAGGGATATTTATGAATCAGAAAAAATAACCTCGTAATTTTGGTATATTTGTGAGTATGTGAAAACAACCCCTTAAATGGGTTAATTTTATAATATGAGAAAATAACCCCGTAAAAGGGGTATATTTATCAGTATAAGAAAATAACCCCGTAGAACGTGTATATTTATGAATATGAGAAAACAACCACGTAAAAGTAGTGTAATTGCGAGTTTGAGAAAACAGCCTCGTAGAAGGGGTAAATTTTTTAATATGAGAAAATAACCCGATAAGAGGGTTATATTTATGAATATTAGAAAACAATCCCGTAATACGGGGTTTATCAATCGGAGAAAATAATCCTGTAATTTTAGTATATTTATGAGTATGAGAAAACAACCCCTTAAATGGGTTAATTTTATAATATGAGAAAATAACCCCGTAAAAGGGTTATATTTATCAGTATAAGAAAATAACCCTGTAAAACGTGTATATTTATGAATATGAGAAAACAACCCCGTAAAAGTAGTGTAATTACGAGTCTGAGAAAACAACCTCGTAGAAGGGGTAAATTTTTTAATATGATAAAATAACCCGGTAAGAGGGTTATATTTATGAATATTAAAAAACAATCCCGTAATACGGGACTATTTATCAATCAGAGAAAATAACCTCGTAATTGTCACGACCCCACCCGTGGGCCCGTGACCGGCACTAGGGAATGGGTAGGCTTAAGGCCACCGAAACCCGTAGTAAGCCTGACACTCACTGATTTAAACAAATCTCAACTCAAATTTATATTATTAAAACCATAAATTATCTTAATAGTTACACGTTACAAAATTACTTCGGTCTACCGGAAAATACTAGGGCGAGACCCGGGAAGCTCGGAAAATTTACAAATCGATACATATACTAATTACTCATGCGGAGAATCTAAGATTTACCATTTTACATACCAAATCAAATACTTCACCCGATGATGAAGGAGTCGGATTCTTTGAATAAGAGTCGCGAGAGAACTAACAGTCCGAATCCGAAAATAATAAATGGAGACCGGTCTAGAGTGAGTTAAAATCATACATCTAAAACAGTTTCAAATATCTCAATGTCACATTCATTTAATTTTAAAATAATTAATAAATCACGCGAACCATACGTGTCATGTTAAAACATATGTGTCATGCCATGCTTAAACAAAATTTATTCCACATGCAACGGGATGAGTACTTGATAGAACTCTAATCCCAACTCTAAAATCTCGATTATTTCAACACTTATGTCTCAACTAACCTCAACTCTATCATCTCAAACCTCTCATTCCAACAGGACTGGCGCCCAGAGAGCAAAGCTCGACCAGGGACCTTACCTCCAGTCCGGTCACTTAACTCTCAGCCTTAGCCTTTTGGCTCTCTTATCCAATAAGACTGGCGCCCCGAGAGCAAAGCTCGACCAGGGACCTTACCTCCAGTCTGGTCACTTAAATATCCAAATAAGAAATCTAGTAGCCATTCGGCTCTCTTAATCCAATAAGACTGGCGCCCCGAGAGCAAAGCTCGACCAGGGACCTTACCTCCAGTCTGGTCACTTAAATATCCAAATAAGCCGGCGCCCCGAGAGCAATGCTCGACCAGGGACCTTTACTCCGGCAACCACACTCTACTAAGCCCAGAGAGCGATGCTCGACCAGGGCAGGTCCTAATCTTTCTTTCTCAAAATTTTTACCTCTTTACCCTTTTCTTATCTCTCTCATATTATATTGGACACTCATCCAACTCCTATGTTCTACTGCCGTCCCATCCTGAGTCATCATGCAATATTAAAATTGGTAATAAAGGAAAAACATATTTAAATAGTAACTAAAAGCATCATGCAAATGATAATAATAATAATTGAATGAAAAATTGAAATTGCAAATAAATATTCTCAGTAGCAAATCAAATTTTATGCATGACACGTGCGTAAACGATATATGACTTTAACTCACGAATTAGGGCGACCTCCTAGCTCAGCTTAGGTGTCTCGGTAGGAGCGAGCCGAACAGACTGATCATCTAATCACGGAAAACAATTTATCAAAACGATGAAACAATTACAATAGATCCTAGGTCTAGATTCCTAGGACTGACTGTCTAAGAATCTCGACTCGGAACTACCAAAATTTGGCGAACCTCCCTACAACACGAACATTACCCCCCGTAAAAACGGGTCCAGGACTGCCGGAAAAACACTCCAAATACTTACAATTAAAACAACGGAGTCGGGTCCCCAAACTTCACTATTTCCGACTCCGCCACACAAAGACAAAACACAAGGCGTAACCGAGGACAATTATTTTGACCCACAAATACCATCAAATACACAATATAAACCAAAAGACACAATTAAACTAAGAATTTCTAAAAAATAACGGGCTAAAGAAAATTACCAAGACGCCGGCCGGTCGACTCGCTTCCGGAGTCCGATCGACGATCCGAACACACCATCGGACTCACAACAACGCTACCGATGACGATCCCCGCTTTCGATTTCCGATCCGACACCCGACCATCCGGAGAAATTTGCGGACGATCTCGACCGTCGATTCACAAACGAAGCCCGATCGCCCACGAAACCGGTGCCATCGCTGAAGCTTGAGATGAGGAGAGTCGGGATATGTCCTCCGATTGTCCATCCTCCGCCGGAGCTCGGAAAAGCCCAAAATGCGGCTGCCTCCACTTCACGGAACTCTCTCCTCCCGGCCACCAAAACCGACGCCGCCAAAGGAAGCTCTCCAAGGGAGCCGATCGCCACCAAGATCGGCCGAAAAGGCCGGCCGAACGGCCAAACGGCCGCCACACGCTGAATCCGCCGCCTCACGCCGCTGGCCGCCGAGCCGCGCTCAACGCCCACGCCGACGGCCGCCGACGCGAACGCCCCTTCTCTCTCTTCCGACGCTCGCACTCTCTCTCTCTCCTCCTTTCTTCTTCCCGACTTCTTTTCTTTCAATATCGACATTAGGCCCCCAAACTTTTCCTTATTACAATTTGGTCCCTCAACTTCCTTAATTACTTACAATTTCATCCCTGCGAATTTAAATTTGACCCCCAAACTTCTTTTTAGCCTTACAATTAAGCCCTTAACTATTTAATTTTGGGCCAAATTAGAATTCACTGAAAATACACAATTACAAAAATACCTGACCGACATATTTATTTACGAAAATACCAAACTCACAAATTTCCATTAAAACCCCATAAAAATAAAATTATACTTTCAATCCTTATTCCAAAATAAATTTCCAATTTAGTCCTAACACACAATTAAATTAAATAATCAATTTTTCCAAAATTCTTTTATAAACACATCCTTTACAATTCTACCATAATTTTCCAATATATAATTTTACTTATATAAATATGCATTTGGAAAAATTTGAATAACCAAAATATAATCATTTTAAATTAAACCCAATAATAATGAGACTAAAATTAACTTAAATAAAAACTCATTATTAAATATATAAAAATTCCGGGTGTTACATTCTCCCCCCCTTAAAAAAAAAATTCGTCCTCGAATTTTAAAAGAAAAGGGGCTTCACTTACGACTGAAACTAATTAGGAACCTCTCAACTCTAACCCGGCTTCTAGAGAACTTTCCTCGGCAGAAACTAAACTAAACCACAAGACTCATCAGTAAAACCCTTAAATAAAACTGGCGATCCTCACTTACTACTTCTCGGAAACCAAAACTTTACTTGCTTCCACACACTAAGGGTCCAACACGAGCAAGATCGAAAATACACTTCCTCAGCTCAGACTTACAAACAACTGGATTTAACCTCAAAAAACATTACTAATACTTGGCGGCAAGTCCAACTTACATGCCACCTCACCAACCTGCCGACAAAACCAAGGGTTTCCACACAAGAAGGGCCAATTCTGATCTTGCCAAAAATCCACTCACCAAATTTCCTTCCTAATGACGCGCCCCTTGCACGTACAGAAAAATCCTTAACATCTACATCACATCATCCTCGACATAACATCCATCTGATCGCATCAACCGACACAACCATGCCATCCTGACACAAGATTCCTCCTTGACTGAAATCCAAAAGCGTCCTTTATTATCTAACATGGGGCCTACAGCTCCACAAACTTACTCTCACGGCAACTCAGCTCGTCATCCAGAGAATTCTCAAGCTAACACTATTTACTTTGAAAAATTTACTTATTTATTTACTTTATAATCATCACTGATAAAAACTTTATTATCTTGAAAAATACTTTTACAAAATCATAAAATCTCTAGCCATTTTTCTTTATATAAAATTCTACAATATCGCGCGCCAGGGTGATGATGCCCCCTATCACCAAGGGTTGCAATGCACAATGTATGATGCATGTCCTAAAATGAATTTATGTATGCCTAACAGTGGAATGCCATATGCATTCTTACGGGACTGGGCGCAATATTGTATTTTAAAACACTTGTTCTACTTAGAAAAATAAACAATGTTCGCTTAAGTTTCTCTGGATTTCCGAGCATCCGAAAACACTCCTGCCACCTTTCTTAAGCTTCTTACAACCACAAAACTCAACCATAAAGCTCTGACATCTACTCGACTTCCCAAGCACTACTTTCGGCGCTACTCAAAAAGACGATGCCTGATGCGATGACGAGGCGGTTCATGACACGACTGCAACCACGCTCTACACTAAAACAGACTGCGGTGCCCACTATCGAAACAACAATCAAAGCTTCTAAAGGCGGACTGCACTAATCACTTGAAGAAACAGCACGAGTCTATCGCGCTTCGGATCTTCCCATCGCTACAAGCTTATTCTCAGCACAGCACCAAAGACAAGCTCACAAGAAAGGAAAGACTGACTCCCTAACAGAGAAGGCTGAGACACTAGAGTCAATGAAAACAACAAGACAAACTTGATCCTAACTCCGCAGTACCAAGAAAAAATCTTAACTTAGGTCGAAGGAAATCTAAACCTAAGCTCTGATACCAACTTTGTCACGACCCCACCCGTGGGCCCGTGACCGGCACTAGGGAATGGGTAGGCTTAAGGCCACCGAAACCCGTAGTAAGCCTGACACTCACTGATTTAAACAAATCTCAACTCAAATTTATATTATTAAAACCATAAATTATCTTAATAGTTACACGTTACAAAATTACTTCGGTCTACCAGAAAATACTAGGCGAGACCCGAAGCTCAGAAAATTTACAACTGATACATATACTAATTACTACTGCGGAGAATCTAAGATTTACCATTTTACATACCAAATCAAATACTTCACCCGATGATGAAGGAGTCGGGTTCTTGAATAAGAGTCGCGAGAGAACTAACGATCACGAATCCGAAAACAATAAATGGAGACCGCTCGGTCTAGAGTGAGTTAAAATCATACATCTAAAACAGTTTCAAATATCTCAATGTCACATTCATTTAATTTTAAAATAATTAATAAATCACGCGAACCATACGTGTCATGTTAAAACATATGTGTCATGCCATGCTTAAACAAAATTTATTCCACATGCAGCGGAATGAGTACTTGGTGAACTCTAATCCAACTCTAAAATCTCGATTATTTCAACACTTATGTCTCAGCTAACCTCAACTCTATCATCGAGCCTCTCATTCCAGCAGGTGGCTGAGGCAAAGCTCGACCGGGGACCTTACCTCGGTCAAGTCCTTAACTCTCGGCCTTAGCCTTTTGGCTCTCTTATCCAATAAGGCAGGCAAAGCTCGACCGGGGACCTTACCTCCAGTCGCTTAAATATCAAATAAGAAATCTAGTAGCCATTCGGCTCTCTTAATCAATAAGGCCAGGGACCTAAATTAAATAATCAATTTCCAACTTAAAATTTAATACTACTAATCAATTATAATACCAATTTTAAGTTGGAAATTGATTATTTAATTTAGGTCACCGGTCGAGCTCGGCTTTATTGGATGAGAGCTGGCTGGATATTTAAGTGACCAGGCTGGAAAGGTCCTGGTCGAGCTTTGCTCGGACCAAAGGAAAGAATGACCTGGAGGTAAGGGGTCGGCTTTGCCTCAAATGATGAGGGACATAAGTGTTGAAATAATCGAGATTTTAGAGTTGGATTAGAGTTCTACCAAGGAAATATAATCATTTTAAATTAAACCCAATAATAATGAGACTAAAATTAACTTAAATAAAAACTCATTATTAAATATATAAAAATTTCGGGTGTTACAGTAATTTTGGTATACTTGTGAGTATGAGAAAACAACTCCTTAAATGGGTTAATTTTATAATATGAGAAAACAATCGCGTAAAAGGGGTATATTTGGCGATATATGAAAATAACCCCATAAAACGTGTTTATTTATGAATTTGAAAAAAAACCTCATAATAGTGCTAATAATTTAATATGAGAAAAAGATCTCGTAAAAGTGGTATATTTATCAATATAAGAAAATAACCACGTAAAACGTGTATATTTTTTAATATGAGAAAATAACCCCATAAACGTATTGTAATTACAAGTCTGAGAAAATAGCCTTGTAAAGGGGATAAATTTTATAATATGAGAAAATAACTCCGTATTTTTAGTATATTTTTTTAGTATAAGAAAACAACCCGTTAAATGGGTTAATTTTAAAATATGAGAAAACAACCCCGTAAAAAGGGTGTATTTGTCAATATAAGAAAATAACTCCGTAAAACGTGTATATTTATGAATTTGAGAAAATAACCCCATAATAGTGCTAATAATTCAATATGAGAAAACGACCCTCTAAAGTGGTATATTTATCAATATAAGAAAATAACCCCGTAAAAAGTGTATATTTATGAGTCTAAGAAAATAACCCCGTAAAAGTAATGTGATTGCGACTCTAAGAAAACAGCCTCGTAGAAGGGGTAAATTTTCTAATATGAGAAAACAGTCTCGTGGAATGGGTAAATATTTTGATATGTGAAAACAACCCCGTAATACGGGGATATTTATGAATATGACGAAATAATTGTGTAATTGTGGCATATTTGTGAGTATGAGAAAATAACCCCTTAAATTGGTTAATTTTATAATATGAGAAAATAATCCCGTAAAAGGGGTAAGTTTGTCGATATAAGAAAATAACCGCGTAAAATGGGTAGGTTTATCGATATAAGAAAATAACCTCGTAAAACGTGTATATTTATGAATTTGAGAAAATAATCCTATACTAGTGCTAATAATTTAATATGAGAAAACAACCCCGTAAGAGTGGTATACTTATCAATATAAGAAAACTACCCCATAAAACGTGCATGTTTATGAATGTGAGAAAACAACCCCGTAAAAGTAGTGTAATTGCGAGTCTGAGAAAACAGCCTTGTAGAAGGGGTAAATTTTTTAATATGAGAAAACAACCCCGTAATATGTGGATATTTATCAATCGGAGAAAATAACCCTGTAATTTTGGTATATTTGTGAGTATGAGAAAACAACCTTTTAAATGGGTTAATTTTATAATAAGTGAAAACAACCCAATAAAGGGGGGTATATTTGTCAATATAAGAAAATAACCCCGTAAAACGTGTATATTTTTGAATTTGAGAAAACACCCCATAATAGTGCTGAGAATTTAGTATGAGCTCGTAAAAGTGGTATTTTTATCAATATAAGAAAATAACACCGAAAAACGTGTATATTTATGAATCTCAGAAAACAACCCCGTAAAAGTAGTGTAATTGCGAGTCTGAGAAAACAACCTCGTAGAAGGGGTAAATTTTTTAATATTAGAAAACAACCCCGTAACACCGGGATATTTATCAATCGGAGAAAATAACCCCGTAATTTTGGTATATTTGTGAGTATGAGAAAACAACCCCATAAAAAGGGGTATGTTTGTCGATATAAGAAAATAACCTCGTAAAGCCTGTATATTTATGAATTTGAGATAACAACCATATAATAGTGCTAATAATTTAGTATAAGAAAATGACCCTTTAAAAGTGGTATATTTATCAATATAAGAAAATAACCCCTTAAAACTAGTGTACTTTCGAGTCTAAGAAAACAGCATCGTAGAACGGATAAATTTTTTAGTATGTGAAAATAACCCCGTAATACAGGGATATTTATGAATCTGAGGAAATAACCCCGTAATTGTGGTATATTTGTGAGTATGAGAAACAACCTCTTAAATGGATTAACAATAGTGCTAATAATTTAATATAAGAAAACGACCCCGTAAAAATGGTATACTTATCAATATAAGAAAGTAACCCCATAAAAGGTAGTGTAATTGCGAGTCTGAGAAAACAGCCTTGTAGATGAGGTAAATTTTTTAATATGAGAAAACACCCCGTAATACGGGGATATTTATCAATCAGAGAAAATAACCCCGTTATTTTGATATATTTGTGAGTATGAGAAAACAACCACTTAAATAGGTTAATTTTATAATATGAGAAAATAACCCTGTAAAAGGGGTATGTTTGTTGATATAAGAGTATAACCCCGTAAAACATGTCTATTTATGAGTCTAAGAAAACAACCCCATAAAAGTAATGTAATTGCGAGTCTAACAAAACAGCTTGGTAGGACCGGTAAATTTTTTAATATGAGAAAACAGCCTCGTGGAAGGGGTAAATCTTTTAATATATGAAAACAACCCCGTAATACGGGGATATTTATGAATCTGAGAAAATAACCCCGTAATTGTATTATATTCGTGAGTATGATAAAATAACCCCTTAAATGGGTAAATTTTATAATATGAGAAAATAATCCCATAAAAGTGGTATGCTTGTCGGTATAAGAAAATAGCCCCGTAAAACGTGTATATTTATGAATTTGAGAAAAAAACCTGATAATAGTGCTAATAATTTAATATGAAAAAACAACCCCGTAAAAGTGGTACATTTATCAATATAAGAAAATAACCTCATAAAATGTTTATATTTATTAATCTGAGAATACAACTCCGTAAAAGTAGTGTAATTGTGAGTCTGTGAAAACAGCCTCGTAGAAGGAGTTAATTTTTTAATATGAGAAAACAGCCTCGGAGAAGGGGTAAATTTTTTAATATGAGAGAATAACCCCGTAACATGGGGATATTTATCAATCGGAGAATATAACCCTATAATTTTGGTATATTTCTAAGTATGAGAAAACAACAACTTAAATGGGTTAATTTTATAATATGAGAAAATAGCCCTGTAAAAAGGGTATGTTTGTCGATATAAGAAAATAACTCCGTAAAACGTGTGTATTTATGAGTCTTAGAAAATAACCCCGGAAAGGTAATGTAATTGCGAGTCTAAGAAAACAGTCTTGTAAAACCGTCAAATTTTCTAATATGAGAAAACAGCCTCGTGGAAGAGGTAAATTTTTTAATATGTGAAAACAACCCCGTAATTGTAGTATATTTGTGAGTATAAGAAAACAACCCCTTAACTGAGTTAATTTTATAATATGAGAAAACAACCCCGTAAAAGTGGTATGCTTGTAGATATAAGAAAAAATCCCGTAAAAGATGTATATTTATGAATTTGAGAAAACAACCCTATAATAATGCTAAGAATTTAATATAAGAAAACGACCCCGTAAAAGTGGTACATTTATCAATATAAGAAAATAACCCCATAAAACGTGTATATTTTTTAATCTGAGAAAACAACTCCGTAAAAGTAGTGTAATCGCGAGTCTGAGAAAACAGTCTTGGAGGAGTTAATTTTTTAATATGAGAAAACAGCCTCGTAAAAAGGGTAAATTTTTTAATATGAGAGAACAACCCCATAATACGGGGATATTTATCAATCGGAGAAAATAATCCCATACTTTTGGTATATTTGTGAGTACGATAAAACAACCCCTTAAATGGGTTAATTTTATAATATGAGAAAACAACCCCGTAAAAGGGGTATATTTGTCGATATAAGAAAATAACCTCGTAAAACGTGTATATTTATGACTTTGAGAAAACAACCCTGTAATAGTGCTAATAATTTAATATAAGGAAAGGATCCTGTAAAAGTGGCATATTTATCAATATAAGAAAATAACCCTGTAAAACGTGTATATTTATGAATCTGAGAAAATAACCCTGTAAAAGTAGTGTCATTGCAAGTCTGAAAAAATAGCCTCGTAGATGGGGTAAATTTCTTAATATGTGAAACACTCCGTAATACGGGGATATTTATCAATCAGAGAAAATAACCCCATAACTTTTGTATATTTGTGAGTATGAGAAAAAAACTCCTTAAATGGGTTAATTTTATAATATGAGAAAATAACTCCATAAAAGGGGTATGTCTGTCGATATAAGAAAATAACCCCGTAAAATGTATATAATTATAAATTTGAGAAAACAACCCCACAATAGTGCTAAAAATTTAATATGAGAAAATTATAACGTAAAAGTGATATATTTATCAATATAAGAAAATAACCCTGTAAAAGTAGTGTAATTTCGAGTGTAAGAAAACAGCCTCGTAGAAGGAGTAATTTTTTAATATGAGAAAATAGCCTCGTAGAAGGGGGTGAATTTTTTAATATGAGAGGACAACCTCGTAATACGGTGATATTTATCAATTGGGGAAAATAACTCCGTAATTTTGGTATATTTGTAAATATGAGAAAATAACCTCTTAAATGGGTTTATTTTATAATATGAGAAAACAACCATATAAAAGGAGTATGTTTGTCAATATAAGAAAATAACCCCGTAAAATGTGCATATTTATGAATTTGAGAAAACAACCCCAAAATAGTGCTAATAATTTAATATGAGAAAAAAAACCCCGTTAAAGTGGTATATTTATCAATATAAGAAAATAACCCTGTAAAACCTAAATACTTATGAATATGAGAAAATAACCCCGTAAAAGTAGTGTAATTGCGAGTCTGAGAAAACAGCCTCGTAGAAGGGGTAAATTTTTTAATATGTGAAAACAACCGCGTAATATGGTGATATTTATGAATTTGAGGAAATAACCCAATAATCGTGGTATATTTGTGAGTATGAGAAAACAACCCCATAAAAAGGGTATATTTGTCTATATAAGAAAATAACCCTGTAAAACGTGTATATTTATGAATTTAAAAAACAACCCCATAATAGTGCTAATAATTTAATATGAGAAAATGTCCGTATAATTTTAGTATATTTGTGAGTGAGAAAATAACCCCTTAAATGTGTTAATTTTGTACTATGAGAAAATAACCCCTTAAAAGGGGTATATTTGTCAACATAAGAAAATAACCTCGTAAAATGTGTATATTTTTAAATTTGATAAAACAACCCTATAATACTCCTAATAATTTAGTATGAGAAAACGATCCCATAAAAGTGGTATATTTATCAATATAAAAAAATAACCCCGTAAAACGTGTATATTTTTTAATCTGAGAAAATAACCCCGTAAAATTAGTGTAATTGCAAGTCTTAGAAAATAGCCTCGTAGAAGGGATAAATTTCTTAATATGAAAAAATAACCCCGTAGTTTTAGTATATTTGGGAGCATGAGAAAACAACCCCTTAAATGGGTTAATTTTGTACAATGAGAAAACATTTCCGTAAAAGGACTATATTTGTCAATATAAGAAATAACCTCATAAAACGTGTATATATATGAATATGAGAAAACAACCCCATAAAAGTAGTGTAATTGCGAGTCTGAGAAAACACCCTCGTAAAAGAAGTAAATTTTTTTAATATGAGAAAATAACCTCGTAGAAGGAGTAAATTTTTTAATATGTGAAAGCACCTGGTAATACGGGGATATTTATCAATCGGAGAAAATAACCATGTAAAAGGGTTAAGTTTGTCTATATAAGAAAATAACCCCGTAAAACGAGTATATTTATAAATTTGAGAAAACAACCATATAATAGTGCTAATAATTTTATATGAGAGAACATCCCCGTAAAAGTGGTATATTTATCAATATAAGAAAATAACCTCGTAACGTGTATATTTTTGAATCTGAGGAAATAACCCTATAAAAGTTGTGTCATTGCGAATTTGAGAAAACAGCCTTGTAGAAGGGGTAAATTTTTTAATATGAGAAAACAACCCTTAATACGGGGATATTTATCAATCAGAGAAAATATCCCCGTAATTTTGGTATATTTGTGAGTATGAGAAAATAACCCCTTAAATGGGTTAATTTTATAATATGAGAAAATAACCCCGTCAAAGGGGTCGATATAAGAAAATAACTCCGTAAAACGTGTATATTTATAATTTTTGAGAAAACAACCCCATAATAGTGCCAATAATTTAATATGAGAAAACGACCACGTAAAAGTGGTATATTTATCAAAATAAGAAAATAATCTCGTAAAACGTATATACTTTTGAATCTGAGAAAATAACCCTTAAAAGTTGTGTCATTGCGAGTCTGAGAAAATAGACTCGTAGCAGGGGTAAATTTTTTAATATGAGAAAACACCCCTTAATACGAGGATATTTATCAATCAGAGAAAATGTCCCCGTAATTTTGGTATATTTGTGAGTATGAGAAAATAACCCCTTAAATGGGTTAATTTTATAATATGAGAAAATAACCCCGTCAAAGGGGTCGATATAAGAAAATAACTCCGTAAAATATTTATATTTATAATTTTTGAGAAAACAACCCCATAATAGTGCCAATAATTTAATATGAGAAAACGACCACGTAAAAGTGGTATATTTATCAAAATAAGAAAATAATCTCGTAAAACGTATATATTTTTGAATCTGAGAAAATAACCCCGTAAAAGTTGTGTCATTGCGAGTCTGAGAAAATAGCCTCGTAGTAGGGGTAAATTTTTTAATATGAGAAAACACCCCTTAATACAGGGATATTTATCAATCGAAGAAAATAACTCCGTAATTTTGGAATATTTGTGTGTATGAGAAAATAATCCCTTAAATAGGTTAATTTTATAATATAAGAAAACATCCCCGTAAAAGGTGTATATTTATCAATATAAGAAAATAACCCCATAAAACGTGTACATTTAATAATTTGAGAGAAGAATCCCATAATAGCGCTAATAATATAGTATGAGAAAATGACCACGTGAAAGTGCTATATTATCAATATACAAAAATAACCCCTTAAAGCTTGTATATTTATGAATCTGAAAAAACAACCCTGTAAAAGTATAATTGCGAATCGAAGAAAAAAGCCTTGTAGAACGAGTAAATTTTTTAACATGAGAAAACAGCCTTATGGAATGGGTGAACTTTTTAATATGTGAAAACAACCCCGTAATACGGGGATATTTATGAATCTGACGAAATAACCGCGTCATTATGGTATATTTATGAGTATGAGAAAACAATCCCTTAAATGGGTTAATTTTATAATATGAGAAAGTAACACCATAAAAGGGGTATGTTTGTCGATATAAGAAAATAAGCACGTAAAACGTGTAGAATTATGAATTTGAGAAAACAACCCTATAATAGTGCTAATAATTTAATATGAGAAAATAACCCCGTAAGAGTGGTATACTTATCAATATAGGAAAATAACCCCGTAAAACATGTATATTTATGAATCTGAGAAAACAACCCCGTAAAACGTGTATATTTATGAATATGAGAAAACAACCCCGTAAAATTAGTATAATTGCAAGTCTCAGAAAACAGCCTCGTAGGAGGGATACATTTTTTAATATGAGGAAACAACTCCGTAAAAGTGGTATTTTATCAATATAAGTAAATAACCCCGTAAAATATGTATATTCATGAATATGAGAAAATAAGCCCGTAAAAGTAGTGTAATTGTGAATTTAAGAAAACAGCCTCGTAGAACGGATAAATGTTTTAATATGACAAAACAGCTTCGTGGAAGGGTAAATTTTTTATTATGTGAAAACAACTCCGTAATACGGGAATATTTATAAATCTGAGGAAATAACCCCGTAATTGTGCTATATTTGTGAGTATGAGAAAATAACCCCTTAGTTAGGATAATTTTATAAAATGAGGAAACAACCCCGTAAAAGGGGTATATTTGTCCATATAAGAAAAAAATCACGTAAAACATGTATATTTATGAATTTGAGAAAACAACCTCATATTAATGCTAATAATTTAATATGAGAAAAACAACCCCGTAAAAGTAGTATATTTATCAATATAACAAAATAAATCCGTAAAACGTGTATATTTATGAATCTGAGAAAACAACCCCGTAAAAGTAGTGTAATTGCGAGTTTGAGAAACCAGCTTCGTAGAAGGGATAAATTTTTTAATATGAGGAAACAACCCCGTAAGAGGGGTATATTTATAAATATTACAAAACAACACCATAATACGAGGTTATTTATCAATCGGGGTAAATTTTTTAATATGAGAAAACTACCCCGTAATGTAGGTATATTTATCAATCGATGAAAATAACCCTGTAATTTTAGTATATTTGTGAGTGCGAAAACAACCCCTTAAATCGGTTAATTTTACAATATGAGAAAATAATTCCGTAAAAAGGGTATATTTGTCAATATAAAAATATAAATCCGTAAAATGTGTATATTTATAAATTTGAGAAAACAACTCCATAATAGTGCTAATAATTTAGTATGAGAAAATAACCTGTAAGTGGTATATTTATCAATATAAAAAAATTACCCCGTAAAATGTGTATATTTATGAATTTGAGAAAACAACCCCGTAAAAGTAGTGTAATTGCGAGTCCAAGAAAACAGCCCCTTAGAACGGGTAAATTTTTTAATATGAGAAAACAGCCTCGTGGAATGGATAAATTTTTTAATATGTGAAAACAACCCCGTAATACGGGGATATTTATGAATCTGAGGAAATAACCCCGTAATTATGGTATATTTGTGAGTATGAGAAAACAACCCTTTAAATAGGTTAATTTTATAATATAAGAAAACAACCCCATAAAAGGGGTAAGTTTGTCGATATAAGAAAATAACCCCGTAAAACGTGTATATTTATAAATTTGAGAATACCACCCCATAATAATGCTAATAATTTAATATGAGAAACAACCCCGTAAAAGTAGTATACTTATCAATATAAGAAAATAATCCCATAAAACGTATATAACGTATATAGTTATGAATCTGAGAAAACAACCCCGTAAAAGTAGTGTAATTGCAAGTCCATGAAAATAGCCTCGTAGAACAGGTAAATCTTTTAATATGAGAAAATAGCCTCGTGGAATGGGTAAATTTTTTAATATGTCAAAACAACCTCGTAATACGGGGATATTTATGAATCTGAGGAAATAACCTTGTAATTGTAGTATATTTATGAGTATGAGAAAATAATCCCTTAAATGGGTTAATTTTATAATATGAGAAGATAACCCCATAAAAGGGGTAAGTTTGTCGATATAAGAAAATAACCCCGTAAAATGTGTATATTTGTGAATTTGAGAAAACAACCCTATAATAGTGCTAATAATTTAATATGAGAAAACAATCCTGTAAAAGTGGTATACTTATCAATATAAGAAAATAACCCCGTAAAACATGTATATTTTTGAATGTGAGTAATCCACCTCGTAAAAATAGTATAATTGCGAGTTTGAGAAAACAACCCCTAATTAGGTATATACTTGCAATGAGCACAAATGCTCATTAGGGAAGCTATCATCAATGGCCCTCTCATCAAGTGCCGCCAAGCTCGGGTTCTCCAACCTTGATAAGTGATCCGCTGCCAAGTTCTCAGTGTCCTTTTTATCCTTGATTTCTTTGTCAAACTCCTGCAAGAATAGAATCCATCTGTTCAATCTTGGTTTAGCGATTCTTTCCGAACAAGTACCTGAATGCCGAATGGTCCATATAAACGATGATCTTTGATAGCACAAGGTATGAATAGAACTGGTCGAAGGCATAAACCACAACTAACAGCTCCTTCTCAGTGGTGGTACAGTGCTCTTGGGCATCTGTCAATGTCTTGCTAGCGTAATAGATAGGCTGGAACTTCTTCTCAACCTACTATCCAAGAACAGCTTCAATTGCATAGTCACTAGCATCGCACATGAGTTCAAAAGGCAGCCCTTAATTAAGTGAAACCATGATAGGAGCTGTGGTTAGTAACTTTTTTAATAACTCAAAAGCCTGTAAGCAATTTGAATCAAACATAAAAGGTACATCCTTAACAAGAAATTGAGTAAGAGGCCTAGCTATTTTAGAAATATCCTTAATGAATCTCTTATAAAAGCCAGCATGCCCGAGGAAGCTCGTAACAGCCTTAACAGAACTAGGGAGTGGCAATTTCGATATGGTCTCTACCTTCACTCTATCTACCTCCATCCCTGCATGTGAAATCTTATGCTCCAACAAAACACCCTTTCTCACCATAAAATGACATTTTTCCCAATTAAGAACTAAATTTGCCTCAACACATTGTGCAAGCATGCGCTCTAAATTAGACAAGCAGTGTGAGAAAGAGTTACCGAACACTGACAAGTCGTCCATGAAAACCTCCATAGACTCCTCAATCATATCGTGAAAGATTGTCATCATACATCTCTAAAAAGTGGCAGGTGCATTGCATAAACCAAATGGCATCCTCCGGTATGCGAACGTCCCATAGGGGCAAGTAAATGTTATCATCTCCTGGTCCTCAGGTGCGATTGGTATCTGGAAATAACCTAAAAAACCATCAAGAAAACAGTAAAACATATGGCCCAAAAGACGCTCAAGCATCTGATCAATAAACGGAAGGGGAAAGTGGTCCTTCCGAGTTGCATCATTTAGCCTCTTGTAATCGATGCAAACCCGAAAACCGGTTATCCTCCTTGTTGGTATCGATTCGTCCTTCTCATTCTTTATCATAATCATCCCTCCTTTCTTTGGTACAACCTGCACAGGACTCACCCACGAGCTATCAGATATGGGATAAATTAAACTTGAATCAAGAAGTATGAGAAAACAACCTCGTAGAACGGGTAAACTTTTTAATATGAGAAAACAACCTCATGGAAGGGATAAATTTTTTAATATGTGAAAACAACTCCGTAATACGGGGATATTTATCAATGTGAGGAAATAACCCCGTAATTGTAGTATATTTATAACTATGAGAAAATAACCGCTTAAATGGGTTAATTTTACAATATGAGAAAATAACCTCGTAAAAGGGGAATGTTTCTCGATTATAGAAAATAACCCTGTAATACGGAGATATTTATGAATCTGAGAAAATAACCCAATAATTGTGGTATATTTGTGAGTATGAGAAAACAACCCTATAATAGTGCTAATAATTTAATTTGAGAAAATGACCCTGTAAAGTGGTATATTTATCAATATAAGAAAATAACATCGTGAAACGTGTATATTTATGAATCTGAGAAAATAAACTAGTAAAAGTAGTGTGATTCCGAGTCTGAGAAAATAACCTCATAGAAGGGATAAATTTTTTAATATGAAAAAAGAACCCCGTAAGAGAAGTATATTCATAAATAATAGAAAATAACCCAGTAATGCGGAGATATTTATGAATCTGAGGAAATAACCCCGTAATTGTGGTATATTTGTGAGTATGAGAAAACAACCCTATAAATGGGTTAATTTTATAATATGAGAAAACAACCCCGTAAAAGGGGTATGTTTGTCGATATAAGAAAATAACCCCGTAAAACGTATATATTTATAAATATGACAAAACAACCCAATAAAAGTAGTGTAATTGTGAGTCTGAGAAAACAACCTCGTAGAAGGGGTAAATTTTTTAATATAAGAAAACAACCCCGTAGGAGGGGTATATTTATCAATATTAGAAAACAACCCTGTAATATGGGGATATTTATCACTCGGAGAAAATAACCTCGTAATTTTGGTATTTTTGTGAGTATGAGCAAACAACCCCTTAAATGGATTAATTTTATAATATGAGAAAACAACCCTGTAAAAGGGCTATGTTTGTCGATATAAGTAAATAACCTCGTAAATCGTGTATATTTATGAATTTGAGAAAACAACCCCATGATAGTGCTAATAATTTAATATGAGAAAACAACCCCATAAAAGTGGTATACTTATCAATATAAGAAAATAACCCCATAAAAGGTGTATATTTATGAATCTAAGAAAACAACTCAGTAAACGTAGAGTAATTGTGAGTCTTAGAAAACAGCCTCGTAGAAAGGGTAAATTTTTTAATATGAGAAAACATCCTCATGGAAGGGGTAAATTTTTTATTGTGCGAAAACAACTCCGTAATACGGGGATATTTATGAATCTGAGGAAATAATCTTGTAATTGTGGTATATTAGTGAGTATGAGAAAACAACCCCTTAAATAGGTTAATTTTATAATATGAGAAAACAATCCCGTAAAAGGAGTATATTTGTCGATATAAGAAAATAACCCGTAAAACGTGTATATTTATGAATTTGAGAAAACAACCCTATAATATTGCTAATAATTTAATATGAGAAAATGACCCTGTAAAAGTTATATATTTATCAATATAAGAAAATAACTCCATAAAACCTGTATATTTATGAACCTGAGAAAACAACCTCCTAAAAGTAGTGTGATTGTGAGTCTGAGAAAACAGCCTCATAGAAGGAGTAAATTTTTTAATATGAGAAAACAGTCGTAGAAGGGGTAAATTTTTGAATATGAGATAACAACCCTGTAATACGGGAATATTTATCAATCGGGAAAGTAACCCTGTAATTTTGGTATATTTGTAAGTATTAGAAAACAACCCCTTAAATGGATTAATTTATAATATGAGAAAACAACCCCGTAAAAGGGGTATATTTGTCAATATAAGAAAATAACCCCGTAAAACATGTATATTGTTGAATTTGAGAAAACAGCCCCATAATAGTGCTAATAATTTAATATGAGAAAACGACCTCGTAAAAGTGGTATATTTTTCAATATAAGAAAAAAACCTCGTAAAACGTGTATATTTTTAAATTTGAGAAAATAACCCTGTAAAAGTAGTGTAATTGCGAGTTTGAGAATACAGCCTCGTAGAAGGGATAAATTTTTTAATATGTGGAAACAACCCCGTAAAATAGGGATATTTATGAATCTAAGGAAATAACCCCATAATAGTGGCATATTTTTTAGTATGAGAAAACAATCCCCTTAAATGGGTCAATTTTATAATATGAGAAAACAACCCCGTGTAAGGGCTATATTTGTCTATATAAGGAAATAACCCCATAAGACGTGTATATTTATGAATTTGAGAAAACAATCCCATAATAGTGCTAATAATTTAATATGTGAAGACGATCCTGTAAAAGTGGTATATTTACCAATATAGGAAAATAACCCCGTAGAACATGTATATTTTTTGAATATGAGAAAATAACCCCGTAAAAGTAGTGTAAATGCGAGTCTTAGAAAACTGCCTCGTATAAGGGGTAAATCTTTTAATATGAGAAAACAACCTCGTAATTTTTGTATATTTGTGAGTATGAGAAAAGAACCTCTTAAATGAGTTAATTTTTTGTTAGTCCCTAAGAAAGATGGGTCTTGGCGTATGTGTGTTGATTGTCGTGCAATTAACAAGATTACCATTAAATATCGTCATCCTATTCCTAGGTTAGATGATATGTTAGATGAATTGCATGGAAGTGTTATCTTTACTAAAATTGATTTGAGAAGTGGCTATCACCAAATTAGAATGAATATAGGTGATGAGTGGAAAACAGCATTCAAAACTAAATTTGGTTTGTATGAGTGGTTGGTCATGCCTTTTGGCTTAACTAATGCACCAAGTACTTTTATGAGACTAATGAACCATGTTTTGCGTGCGTATATTGGTAAATTTGTGGTAGTATACTTTGATGATATTTTGATTTATAGTAAGAGCTTTAGTGAGCATGTTGAACATGTTCGGATGGTGTTGATGGTTTTGCGTGAGAATTCTTTATATGCTAACCTTGCTAAGTGTGATTTTGCACAAACAAACTTGTGTTTCTTGGTTTTGTTGTTAGTAAAAATGGAATTCAGGTCGATGAAGATAAGGTAAAAGCAATTAAGGAGTGGCCAACACTAAAGAATGTTAGTGATGTGAGGAGCTTTCATGGGCTTGCAAGCTTCTATAGGAGGTTTGTCAAGGACTTGATTCTGCCGCACCACTTAACAAGCTTGTAAAGAAGAACATGAAGTTTCATTGGGGAGAACAACAAGAAAATGCATTTAATATGCTAAAGGACAAACTTACTTCATCTCCCATTCTTTCACTTCCGGATTTTTCCAAAACTTTTGAAATTGATTGTGATGCTTCTGGTGTAGGTATTCGAGCTGTTTTAATGCAAGATGGGAAGCCAATAGCCTATTTTAGTGAAAAGTTGAATGGAGCTAGCTTGAAATATCCAACTTATGACAAGGAATTGTATGCTCTTGTGCGTGCACTCAATGTTTGGCAGCATTATTTGCTACCTAAGGAGTTTGTGATTCACACGGATCATGAAGCATTAAAGCACTTGAAGGGACAGAACAAGTTGAATAAGCGCCATGCTAAATGGAGTGAATTCATTGAAGCATTTCCATATGTCATTAAGTACAAGCAAGGTAAAGAAAATGTAGTTCTTGATGCACTATCTAGAAGGTATGCTTTACTTGCTTCTCTAGAAACAAAATTGCTTGGTTTTGAGTATATCAAAGACTTGTATGTTGATGACCACGATTTTGGTTCTATTTTCTATGCTTGTGAACATGGTGCTATTGATAAATTTTATAGACATGATGGATTTTTGTTCAAAGAAAAACGTCTATGCATTCCTATGTGTTCTATGCGTGAATTGCTTGTGAGAGAATCACATGAAGGTGATTTGATGGGACACTTTGGTGTTCAAAAGACTTTAGATGTTTTGCATGATCATTTCTATTGGCCTAAAATGAAATCTGATGTGAATAGATTATATGCTAACTGTATTGTATGCAAGCAAGCTAAGTCTAAATCATAACCTAATGGGTTATACATGCCTTTGCCCATACCTAATTATCCTTGGATTGACATATCTATGGATTTTGTGCTTGGATTACCTAGGTCTAAGCATGGGCATGATAGTATTTTTATTGTGGTGGATAGGTTTTCAAAGATGTCACACTTTATTGCATGTAGGAAAACCGATGATGCACAACATGTTGCTGAATTGTTCTTTAGAGAAATTGTACGTTTACATGGTATGCCTAGAACTATTGTCGTTGATAGGGACACCAAGTTTTGAGCTATTTTGGAAGACCTTATGGGGTAAATTGGGAACTAAATTACTTTTTTCTACTACATGTCATTCCCAAACCGATGGTCAAACTGAGGTAGTAAATAGAACTTTGTCACAATTACTTAGGACCATGGTTAAATAAAACTTGAGAACATGGGAAGATTGTTTGCCGCATGTTGAATTTGCATATAATCGTAGTATGCATTCTTCTACTCAATTTTGCCCATTTGAGATTGTTTATGGCTTTATTCCTTTGAGTCCTTTAGATTTGATTGCTTTACCTTTGAGTGAACAAGTGAATTTAGATGGTGCAAAGAAGGCTGAATTTGTGTTGAAGTTGCATGAGCAAGTGCGTGCAAATTTGGAAAGACGCAATGAACAAATCACCAAACAACGCAATAAGGGCTGCAAAAGGATGGTATTTGAAGTTGGTGATTGGGTTTAGGTGCACTTCAGGAAGGATAGGTTTCCCAATCAAAGAAAATCAAAGTTGATGCCACGTGGTGATGGTCCATTTGAAGTAATAGAGCGCATCAACGATAATGCATACAAAGTTGACTTACCTGGTGAGTATAATGTTAGTGCTACTTTTAATGTTGCTGATTTGTCTCCTTTTGATTTTGATGAAGGCGTTGATTCAAGGTCAAATCCTTTCAAAGAGGGGGGGAATGATGCAACCAAGGATGCATCTAAGTCAACTAGCATGGATCCACTAGCCTATGGAGGACCAATGACACGAGCAAGGAGTAAAAGGTTCAAGCAAGCCTTAAATTCTTACTTGGAGCATGTTTTGAAGATGGCTAATGATGGTGCTTTTAATGAAGATAACAACGCCTTGAAGATAGTGACATTAATTGCTATTAATGAAGCTTAAACTTCTGGTCATGGAACAAGGTCAAGGTCAAAGATCAGGGATCAAAGTCAACAGGCTTTCCTAGGGTTTCTAGAAGCATTGGGCCGCACCCTAAGCATTGGGCCGCACATTAGGGTTTCTAGAAGCATTGGAGGTCTCACCTAACCCTAGGGCAGCCACCACTTATGCTTAGAGAAGGAGGCGTACCGCATTAGAAGTCTTTTAGGGTTTGATTCTTTATTGCTTATCTCTTAGTCCTTTTTAGGGTTAGAATCATTTCAAGACTCTATAAATAGAGCTATGTATTTCGGCTAAAGGACATAAGATCAATATACATTTCTGAATGAAGTTTTATTTAAGTTGTTAACTCTTATTCCTTAAGGTGTTCCTTATTGAATTTCTTGAGATTAAATTAACTTGTTTGATTTAGTTTCACATCTACATGTTTAATCAATCAATTAACTTTTTATTAGTTTCTTGAGTTGTTTGAACATTCTTCATCTATTTATAACTAAAGGGCTTAGTAGTTCTATTGCTAAGTTTGTTAGTTCCATAATCAATTGCAAACTTTCAAGTTAGATCTTGGGGCGACAAATTCGAACTTATTAGTAAGGGTGCTTCCTCTTAAATAGAAAGAGCGTTTATCAGTTTGATTTTCTCACCATTACTTATCTTGGTGTTTGAACGTATCCGGTTCGAGTTTGTATCATCTCTTCACGCCAAGTAGACAATGCTAAAATCTTGAAGGTGGGTGTGGAGATTGAGGACGCTCCACTCCTTGCAAAGGCCTTGGTGACAATACTCGAAGTGGCTTGAGCAATAGCTTTGGCACGAGCCCTCGTGATAGGTCCGTTTGAGCGAACGCTCAACATGCCTTCCTCTTGAGCCTCCGTCAATGTCAATGGTGGAACTGCATCACTCCACTTATTTGGGGTTTTTTTCTCTTGTTGAAAGATATACCCCTCTTACGGGGTTATTTTCTAATATTGGCAAATATACCCCTATTTTGGGGTTGCATTCTCATATTAAAAAATATACAACTTTTTTAGTTGTTTTCACATGTTGAAAGATATACCCCTCTTACGGGGTTGTTTTCTCATATTGACAAATATACCACTTTTTGGGGTTGTTTTCTCATGTTGAAAGATATACCCCTCTTACGGGGTTGTTTTCTAATATTGACAAATATACCACTTTTTTGGGGTTGTTTTCTCATGTTGAAAGATATACATCAATCCGAATCAGGAAGGAATCACCAGCATGGATAGGTGGGTCGTCGATCGAATGCCAATATTGAGCCTACTTTGAACAATCCACCTTTTGCCGGATTTTTGCTGATATAATCATAAAAAGCTAATTGTTCGGGAATTTTAGACAAACCTTAAGATAAACTTTGATTTTCGGCTTCAAAGAGTATTCTCGTCCGCAGTGGGGAAACCATTCCCACTGCAGGTGCAATGTCTCCTGTTTAGATAAAGAAAACGTCCCCACTAATGGGGTTTTTTTCTAATATTGACAAATATACCCCTCTTACGGGGTTGTTTTCTCACATTGACAAATATACCACTTTTTGGGGTTGTTTTCTCATGTTGAAAGATATACCTCTCTTACGGGGTTGTTTTCTCATATTGACAAATATACCACTTTTTGGGGTTGTTTTCTCATGTTGAAACATATACCCCTCTTACGGGGTTGTTTTCTAATAATGACAAATATACCACCTTTTTGGGGTTGTTTTCTAATATTGACAAATATACCCCTCTTACGGGGTTGTTTTCTCATATTAAACAATATACCACTTTTCTAGGGTTGTTTTCTTATGTTGAAATATATACCCCTCTTACAGGGTTGTTTTCTCATATTGACAAATATACCCTTCTTACAGGGTTATTTTCTCATGTTGAAATATATATCCCTCTTACGGGGTTATTTTCTAATATTACCAAATATACCCTCTTAAGAGGTTGTTTTCTCATATTGACAAATATACCACTTTTTTAGGGTTGTTTTCTCATGTTGACATACATACCCCTCTTACGGTGTTGTTTACTAATATTGACAAATATACCACTTTTTTGGGGTTATTTTGTCATGTTCAAAGATATATCCCACTTACGGGGTTGTTTTCTAATATTGACAAATATACCCCTCTTACGGGATTGTTTTCTCATGTTGACAAATAAACCTCTTTCTTTGGGGTTGTTTTCACATGTTGCAAGATATACCCTGTTACAGGGTTGTTTCCTAATAATGAAAAATATAACCCTCTTACGGTGTTGTTTTCTCATATTGACAAATATACCACTTTTTTGGGATTTTTTCTCGTGTTGAAAGAAATACAAATCTTACGGGGTTGTTGTCTAATATTGACAAATATACCCCTCTTACAGGGTTGTTTTCTCATGTTGACAAATATACAACTTTCTTTGGGGTTGTTTTCTCAAGTCGAAAGATATACCCCTGTTACGGGGTTGTTTTCTAATATTGAAAAATATAACCCTCTTACGGTGTTGTTTTCTCATATTGACAAATATACCACTTTTTTGGGGTTTTTTTCTCAAGTTGAAAGAAATACCCCTATTACGGGTTTGTTTTCTAATATTGACAAACATACCCCTCTTACGGGGTTACTTTCTCATATTGGCCAATATACCACTTTTTTGGGGTTGTTTTCTCATGTTGAAAGATATACCTCTCTTACGGGGTTGTTTTCTAATATTGAAAAAATAACCCTCTTACGGTGTTGTTTTCTCATATTGACAAACATACCACTTTTTTGGGGTCGTTCTTTCTTGTTGAAAGATATACCCCTCTTACGAGGTTGTTTTCTAATATTAACAAATATACCCCTATTTCTGGGTTGCTTTCTCATATTAAAAAAATACCACTTTTTTGGGGTTGTTTTCTTATATTGAAAGATATACCCCTCTTACGGGGTTATTTTCTCATATTGACAAATATACCACTTTTTTGGGGTTGTTTTCTCATGTTGAAGAAATATACCCCTCTTACGGGGTTGTTTTCTAATATTGACAAATATACCACTTTTTGGGGTTATTTTCTCATGTTGAAAGATATACCCCTCTTAAGGGGTTGTTTTTTCATATTGACAAATATACCACTTTTTTGGGGTTGTTTTCTCATGTTGACATATATACCCCTCTTACGGGGTTGTTTACTAAAATTGACAAATATACCACTTCTATGGGGTTGTTTTCTCATGTCGAAAGATATACCCCACTAACGAGGTTGTTTTCTAATATTGACAAATATACCCCTCTTACGGGGTTGTTTTCTCATGTTGACAAATAAACCACTTTCTTTGGGGTTGTTTTCTCATGTTGCAAGATCTACCCCTGTTACGGGGTTATTTTTTAATATTGAAAAACATAACCCTTTTACGGTGATATTTTCTCATATTGACAAATATACCACTTTTTTGGCTTTTTTTTCTCGTGTTGAAAGAAATACCCCTCTTACGGGGTTGTTTTCTAATATTGATAAATATACCCCTCTTACGGGGTTGTTTTCTCATGTTGACAAATGTAGCACTTTTCTGGGGTTTTTTTCTTATGTTGAAAGATATACCCCTCTTACGGGGTTGTTTTCTTGTATTAAAAAATATACTACTTTTTTGGGGTTGTTTTCTCATGTTGAAAGATATACCCCTTTTGCTCGGTTATTTTTTAGTATTGATAAATATACCACTCTTACGGGGTTGTTTCCTCATGTTGACAAATATACCACTTTTTTGGGGTTTTTTTCTCATGTTGAAAGATGGACCCCTCTTACGGGGTTGTTTTCTCATATTAAAAAATAGACCACTTTTTTGGGGTTGTTTTCTCTTGTTGAAAGATAAACCCCTCTTACGCGGTTGTTTTCTAATATTGACAAATATACCACTCTTTTGGGGTTGTCTTCTCATATTGAAAGATATACCCCTTCTACTAGGTTATTTTTTAATATTGACAAATATACCCCTCTTACGGAGTTGTTTTCTCATATTGACAAATATACCCCTATTTTGGGATTGTTTTCTCATGTTGAAAGATATACCCCTCTCACCGGGTTGTTTTCTAATATTGTAAAAATAACCCTCTTACAGTGTTGTTTTCTCATATTGACATACCACTTTTTTGGGGTTGTTTTCTCATATTGAAAGATATACTCCTCTTACGCGGTTCTTTTTTAATATTGACAAATATACCACTTTTTTAGGGTTGTCTTCTCATGTTGAAAGATATACCCCAGTTACGGGGTTGTTTTCTAATATTGACAAATATACCCCTCTGACGGGGTTATTTTCTCATGTTGACAAATATACCACTTTCTTTGGGGTTGTTTTCTTATGTTGAAAGATATACCCCAGTTATGGGGTTATTTTCTAATATTGAAATAATAACCCTCTTACGGTGTTGTTTTCTCTTATTGACAAATATAACACTTTTTTGGAGTTTTCTTCTCATGTTGAAAGATATACCGCTCTTACGGGGTTGTTTTATAGTATTAAAAAATATACCACTTTTTTATAGTTGTTTTCTCATGTTGAAAGATATACCCCTTTTACTGGGTTATTTTTTAATATTAACAAATATAGTCCTCTTATGGGGTTTTTTCTCATATTTAAAGATATACCCCTCTTACGGGGTTGTTTTCTATTATTAAAAAACATATCACTTTTTTGGGGTTGTTTTCTCATTTGAAAGATATACCACTTTTCTTGGGTTATTTTTTAATATTGACAAATATACCCCTCTTACGGGGTTGTTTTCTCATATTGACAAATATACCATTTTTTTGGGGTTGTTTTCTAATATTGAAAAAATAACACTCTTACAGTGTAGTTTTCTCATATTGACAAATATACCACTTTTTTGGAGTTGTTTTCTCTTGTTGAAAGATATACCCCTCTTACACGGTTGTTTTCTAATATTGACAAATATACCACTTTTTTGGGGTTGTCTTCTCGTGTTGAAAGATATACCCCACTTACGGGGTTGTTTTCTAATATTGACAAATATACCCCTCTTACAAGGTTGCTTTCTCATGTTGACAAATATACTACTTTCTTTGGGCCTGTTTACTCATGTTGAAAGATATACCCTCGTTATGGGGTTGTTTTCTAATATTTAAAAGTATAACCCTCTTACGGTGTTTTTTTCTCATATTAACAAATATACCACTTTTTTGGGGTTTTTTTCTCATGTTGAAAGAAATACTCCGCTTACGGGGTTATTTTCTAATATCGACAAATATACCCCTCTTACGGGGTTGTTTTCTCATGTGGACAATTATACCACTTTTCTGGGGTTGTTTTCTTATGTTAAAAGATATACCCCTCTTACTGGGTTGTTTTCTATTATTGAAGAATATACTACTTTTTTTGGATTCTTTTCTCATGTTGAAAGATATACTCTACATACGGGGTTATTTTCTAATATTGACAAATATACCCCTCTTACGGGGTTGTTTTCTCAAGTTTACAAATATACCACTTTCTTTGGGGTTGTTTTCTCATGTTGCAAGATATACCCCTGTTACGGGATTATTTTTAATATTAAAAATATAACCCTCTTACGGTGTTGTTTTCTCATGTTGACAAATATACTACTTTCTTAGGTTTTTTTCTCATGTTGAAAGAAATACCCCTCTTACGGGATTGTTTTCTAATATTGACAAATATACCCCTCTTACGGGGTTGTTTTCTCATGTTGACAAATATACTACTTTTTTAGGTTATTTTTCTCATGTTGAAAGATATACTCCTCTTACGGAGTTGTTTTCTCGTATTAAAAAATATACCACTTTTTTGTGGTTGTTTTCTCATGTTGAAAGATATACGCCTTTTACTGGGTTATTTTTTAATATTGACAAATATACCCCTCTTATTAGGTTGTTTTCTCATGTTGACAAATACACCACTTTTTTGGAGTTCTTTTCTCATGTTGAAAGATATACCCCTCTTACGGGGTTATTTTCTATTATTAATAAATATACCACTTTTTTGGGGTTGTTTCTCATTCGAAAGATATACCCCTTTTACTGGGTTATTTTTTAATATTGATAAATATACCCCTCTTACGGGGTTGTTTTCTTATATTGACAAATATACCACTGTGTTCGGGTTGTTTTCTCTTCGTGAAAGATATACCCTCTTACGCGGTTGTTTTCTAATGTTTACAAATATACCACTTTTTCGGGGTTGTCTTCTCATATTGAAAGATATACCCCACTTACGGGGTTGTTTTCTAATATTGACTAATATACCACTCTTACGGGGTTGCTTTCTCATGTTGACAAATATACAACTTTTTTGGTTGTTTTCTCATGTTGAAAGATATAACCCTGTTACATGGTTGTTTTCTAATATTGAAAAATATAAACCTCTTGCGGTGTTTTTTCTCATATTGACAAATATACCACTTTTTGGGGTTTTTTCTCTTGTTGAAAGAAATACTCCTCTTACGGGGTTATTGTCTAATATTGACAAATATACCCCTCTTACGGGGTTGTTTTCTCATGTTGACAAATATACCACTTTTTTGAGGTTCTTTTCTCATGTTAAAAGATATACCCCTCTTACGGGATTGTTTTCTCGTATTAAAAAATATACCACTATTTTGGGGTTGTTTTCTCATGTTGAAAGGTATACCCCTTTTACGGGATTATTTTTAATATTGACAAATATACCCCTCTTACGGGGTTGTTTTCTCATATTGACAAATATACCACTTTTCTGGGGTTGGTTTCTCATGTCAGAAGATATACCCCTTTTACAGGGTTGTTTCCTAATATTGAAAAATAAGACCCTTATACGGGGTTTTTTTCTTACGGGGTTGTTTTCTAATATTGAAAAAATAACCATCTTATGGTGTTATTTTTCATATTGACAAATATCCACTTTTGGAGTTGTTTTCTCTTGTTGAAAGATATACCCCTCTTACGGTGTTGTTTTCCAATATTGATAAATATACCCCTATTTCGGGGTTGCTTTCTCATATTAAAAAATATACCACTTTTTGGAGTTGATTCTCATGTTGAATGATAGACCCCTCTTACGGGGTTGTTTTCTAATATTGACAAATATACCACTTTTTTGGGGTTGTTTTCTCTTGTTGATAAATATGCCCCTCTTACAGGGTTGTTTTCTAACATTGACAAATATACCACTTTTTTAGGGTTGTTTTATCATATTGAAAGATATACCACTTTTACAGGGTTGTTCTCTAATATTGACAAATATATCCCTCTTACGGGGTTGTTTTCTCATATTAAACAATATACCACTTTTCTAGGGTTGTTTTCTCATGTTGAAAGATATACCCCTCTTCCGGGGTTGTTTTCTAATATTGACAAATATACCCTTCTTACTGGGTTGTTTTCTCATGTTGAAATATATATTCCTCTTACGGGGTTATTTTCTAATATTGGCAAATATACCCCACTTAGGGGTTGTTTTTTCATACTGACAAATATACCACTTTTTTGGGGTTATTTTGTCATGTTGAAAGATATACCCCACTTACGGTGTTGTTTTCTAATATTGACAAATATACCCCTCTTACGGGGTTGTCTTCTCTAGTTTACAAATATACCACTTTCTTTGGGGTTGTTTTCTCATGTTGCAAGATAACACTTGTTACGGGGTTATTTTCTAATATTGAAAATATAACCCTCTTACTGTGTTGTTTTCTCATATTGACAAATATACCACTTTCTTGGGGTTTTTTCTCATGTTGAAAGAAATACCCCTTTACGGGGTTGTTTTCTAATATTGACAAATATACCCCTCTGACGGGGTTGTTTTCTCATGTTGACAAATATACCACTTTTTCGGGGTTTTCTTCTCATGTTGAAAGATATATCCCTCTTACGGGGTTGTTTTCTAATATTGACAAATATACTACTTTTTTGGGATTGTTTTCTCATGTTGAAAGATATACCCCACATTCGGGGTTGTCTTCTAATATTGCCAAAATACCCCTCTTACGGGGTTGTTTTCTCATGTTGACAAATGCACCACTTTTTTGGGATTTGTTTCTCATGTTGAAAGATAAACCCCTCTTACGGGGTTGTTTTCTCGTATTAAAAAATATACCACTTTTTTGGGGTTGTTTTCTCTTATTAAAAGACATACGCCTCTTACGCGGTTGTTTTCTAATATTGACAAATATATCACTGTTTTGGGGTTGTCTTCTTATGTTGAAAGATATACCCTTTTTACTGGGTTACTTTTTAATAATGACAAATATACCACTTTTACGGGGTTGTTTTCTCATATTGACAAATATACCACTTTTTGGATTATTTTCTCATGTTGAAAGATATACCTCTCTTACCGGGTTGTTTTCTAAGATCGAAAAAATAACCCTCTTACGGTGTTGTTTTCTCATATTGATAAATATACCAACTTTCTTGGATTGTTTTCTCATGTTGAAACATATACCGCTCTTAAGAGGTTGTGTTATCATATTCACAAATTTACTACTTTTTTGGGGTTGTTTTCTCATGTTGAAAGATGTACCGGTTTTATGGGGTTGTATTCTAATATTGACAAATATACCCCGCTCACGAGGTTGTTTTCTCATATTGACAAATATAGCCTCTTACGGGGTGTTTTCTAATATTGACAAGTATACCACTTTTTTGGGGTTATTTTCTCATGTTGAAAGACCTACCCCTTTTACAGGGTTGTTTTCTAATATTGATAAATATACCCCTCTTATGGGGTTGTTTTCTCCTTTTGACAAATATACCATTTTTTTCGGATTGTTTTCTCATGTTGAAAGATATAGCCCTTCTACGGGGTTGTTTTCTAATATTGACCAATATACCCCTCTTTTGGGGTTGTTCTCTCATATTGATAAATGCACCACTTTTTTGGGGGTGTTTTCTCATGTTGAAAGATATATCCCTTTTACGGGGTGGTTTTCCAGTATTGAAAAATATAACCCCCTTACAGTGTTGTTTTCTCATATAAATAAATATACCACTTTTTTGGGTTGTTTTCTCATGCTGAAAGATATACCCCTTTTACGGGTTTGTTTTCTAATATTGACAAGTATGCCCCTCTTTCGGGGTTGTTTTCTCAAAGTAAAAAATGTACCACTTTTTTTGGGTTGTTTTCTCTAGTTGAAAGATATACCCCTATTACGTGGTTGTTTTCTCATATTGACAAATATACCACTTTTTTGGTGTTGTTTTCTGATGTTGACAAATATACCCCTCTTACGAGGTTGTTTTCTAATATTGACAAATATACCACTTTTTTGGGGTTGTTTTCTGATGTTCAAATATATACCTCACTTACGGGGTTGTTTTCTAATATTGACAAATATACCCCTCTTACAGGGTTGTTTTCTCATGTTGACAAATATACCACTTTTTTGGAGTTTTTTCTCATGTTGAAAGATATACCCCTCTTACGGGGTTGTTTTCTCATATTGATAAATATACCACTTTTTTGGGATTGCTTCTCATGTTGAAAGATATACCCCTCTTACGGGATTGTTTTCTAATATTGACAAAGGTTATTTTCTCATATTAAACAATATACACTTTTCTAGGGTTGTTTTCTCATGTTGAAAGATATACCCCTCTTACGGGGTTGTTTTCTCATATTGACAAATATACCCCTCTTACGGGATTATTTTCTAATATTGACAAAGGTTGTTTTCTCATATTAAACAATATACCACTTTTCTAGGGTTGTTTTCTCATGTTGAAAGATATACCCCTCTTACGGGGTTGTCTTCTCATATTAACAAATATACCACATTTTTGCGGTTGTTTTCTCTTGTTGTAAGATAACCCCTCTTACGGGGTTCTATTCTAATACTGATGTTGACTAATATACCCCTCTTACAGGGTTGTTTCCTAATATTGACAAATATACCACTTTTTTGGGGTTGTTTTCTCTATGTTGAAAGATATACCCCACTTACAGGGTTGTTTTCTAATATTTACAAATATACCCCTCTTATGGGGTTGTTTTCTCATATTAAACAATATACCACTTTTCTAGGGTTGTTTTCTCTTGTTTAAAGATATACATCCCTTTTACGGGGTTGTTTTCTAATATTGACAAATATACCCCTTTTTTGGGATTGTTTTCTAATCTTGGCAAACATACCCCTCTTTGCGGGTTGTTTTCTCATATTGACAAATATACCACTTTTTTGGGGTTGTTTTCTCATGTTGAAAGATATACCCCTCTTACGGGGTTGTTTTCTAATATTGAAAAAATAAACCTCTTACGGTGTTGTTTTCTCATATTCACAAATATACCAGTTTTTTGGAGTTGTTTCTCTTGTTGAAAGATATACCCCTCTTACGGGGTTGTTTTCTAATATTGACAAAATACACCCCTCTAACGGGGTTGTTTCCTAATATTGAAAAAATAACCCTCTTACGGTGTTATTTTCTCATATTGACAAATATACCTCTTTTTTGGGTTGTTTTCTTATGTTGAAATATATATCCCCCTTACGGGGTTGTTTTTAAATATTGACAAACATACCCCTCTTACGGGATTGTTTTCTCATATTGACAAATATACCACTTTTTTGGGGTTGTTTTCTCATGTTGAAAGATATACTCCTCTTATGGGTTTGTATTCTAATATTGATAAATATAACACTCTTACGGGTTTGTTTTCTCAAATTGACAAATATACCACTTTTGTGGGGCTGTTTTCTCATGTTGAAAGATACACCCCTCTCACGGGGTTGTTTTCTAATATTGACAAATATACCCCTCTTTCGCCGTTGTTTCCTAATATTAAAAAGTATACCACTTTTTTGGGGTTGTTTTCTCATGTTGAAATATATATCCTTCTTAAGGGGTTATTTTCTAATATTGACAAATATACCCCTTTTTTGGGATTGTTTTCTAATCTTGGCAAATATACCCCTCTTTGGGGGTTGTTTTCTCATATTGACAAATATACCACTTTTTTCGAGTTGTTTTCTCATGTTGACATATAACCCCTCTCACGGGGTTGTTTCTCATGTTGACAAATATACTACTTTTTTAGGGTTGTTTTCTCATGTTGAAAGATATACCCCTTTTACAGGTTATTTTTTAATATTGACAAATATACCCCTCTTACGTGGTTATATTCTCGTACTAGAAAATATACTACTTTTTTGGGGTTGTTTTCTCATGTTGAAAGATATACCCCTCTTACTAGGTTATTTTCTAATATTGACAAATATACCCATCTTACGGGGTTGTTTTCTCAAGTTGACAAATATACCACTTTCTTTGGGGTTGTTTTCTCATGTTTCAAGATATACCCCTGTTACGGTGTTGTTTTCTAATATTGAAAACTATAACCCTCTTACGGTGTTGTTCTCTCATATTGATAAATATACCACTTTTTTGGGGTTGTTTTCTCATGTTGAAAGATATACCCCTCTTACGGGGTTGTTTTCTAATATTGAAAAAATAACCCTCTTACGGTGTTGTTTTCTCATATTCACAATATACCACTTTTTTGGAGTTATTTTCTCTTGTTGAAAGATATACCCCTCTTACGGGGTTGTTTTCTAATACTGATGTTGACAAATATACCCCTCTTACACGGTTGCTTTCTAATATTGACAAATATACCACTTTTTTGGGGTTATTTTCTCTATGTTGAAAGATATACCCCACTTACAGAGTTATTTTCTAATATTGATAAATATACCCCTCTTATGGGGTTGTTTTCTCATATTAAACAATATACCACTTTTCTAGGGTTGTTTTTCAGGTTGAAAGATATACCCCTCTTACGGGGTTGTTTTCTCATATTGACAAATATACCCTTCTTACTGGGTTGTTTTCTCATGTTGAAATATATATCCCTCTTATGGGGTTCTTTTCTAATATTGGCAAATATACCCCTCTTAGGGGGTTGTTTTCTCATATTGCCAAATATACCACTTTTTGGGGGTTGTTTTCTCATGTTGACATATATACCCCTCTTACGGGGTTGTTTTCTCATGTTGACAAATATACCACTTTTTTAGGGTTGTTTTCTGATGTTGAAAGATATACCCCTCTTACAGGGTTGTTTTCTAATATTGACAGATATACCCCTCTTACGGGGTTGTTTTCTAATATTGACAAATATACCCCTCTTACGGGGTTGTATTCTCGTATTAAAAAATATACTACTTTTTAGGGTTGTTTTCTCATGTTAAAAGATATACCCCTCTTTGGGGGTTGTTTTCTCATATTGACAAATATACCACTTTTTTGGGGTTGTTTTCTCATGTTGACATATATACCCCTCTCACGGGGTTGTTTTCTCATGTTGACAAATATACTACTTTTTTAGGGTTGTTTTCTCATGTTGAAAGATATACCCCTCTTACGGGGTTATTTTCTAATATTGACAAATATACCCCTCTTACGTGGTTGTATTCTCGTATTAGAAAATATACCACTTTTTTAGGGTTGTTTTCTCATGTTGAAAGATATACCCCACTTACTAGGTTATTTTCTAATATTGACAAATATACCCCTCTTACGGGGTTGTTTTCTCAAGTTGACAAATATACCACTTTCTTTGGGGTTGTTTTCTCATGTTGCAAGATATACCCCTGTTACGGTGTTGTTTTCTAATATTGAAAAATATAACCCTCTTACGGTGTTGTTTTCTCATATTGACAAATATACCACTTTCTTGGGGTTTTTTTCTCTTGTTGAAAGAAATACCCCTTTACGGGGTTATTTTCTAATATTAATAAATATACCCTCTTACGGGGTTGTTTTCTCATGTTGACAAATATACCACTTTTTTGGGGTTGTTTTCTCATGTTGAAAGATATACCCCTATTATGGGTTTGTTTTCTCATATTGACAAGTATACCACTTTTTTGGGGTTGTTATCTCATGTTAAAAGATATACCCCTCATATGGGGTTGTTTTCTAATATTGACAAATATACTCCTTTTTTGGGATTGTTTTCTCATGTTGAAAGATACACCCTTTACGGGGTTGTTTTCTAATATTGACCAATAAACCCCTCTTACGGTGTTGTTCTCTCATATTGACAAATATACCACTTTTTTAGGGTTGTTTTTTCTTGTTGAAATATATACCCCTCTTACGGGGTTGTTTTCTAATATTGACAAAATATACCCCTCTTACGGGGTTGTTTTCTCATATTGACAAATATAACCTTCTTACGGTATTGTTTTCTCATGTTGAAATATATATCCCTTCTATAATATTGACAAATATACCCCTCTTACGAGGTTATTTTCTCAAATTGACAAATATACCACTTTTTTGGGGTTGTTTTCTCATGTTGAAAGATATACCCCTCTTACGGGATTGCTTTCTTATATTGACAAATATAGGCCTCTTACGGGGTTGTTTTCTCATATTGATAAATATAACACTTTTTTGTGGTTGTTATCCCATATAGAAAGATATACCTCTCTTACGGGGTCATTTTCTAATATTGAAAATTATAACCCTCTTATGGTGTTGTTTTCTCATATTGACTAATATACCACTTTTTTGGGGTTGTTTTCTCATGTTGAAAGATATAACCCTCTTATGGGGTTGCTTCATAATATTGAAAAAATAACCCTCTTACGGTGTTGTTTTCTCATATTGACAAATATACCTCTTTTTTGGGGTTATTTTCTTATGTTGAAATATATATCCCTCTTATGGGGTTGTTTTCAAATATTGATAAATTTACCCCTCTTACGGGATTGTTTTCTCATATTGACAAATATAACACTTTTTTGGGTTGTTTTCTCATGTTGAAAGATATACCCCTCTTATGCGGTTGTATTCTAATATGGATAAATATAACACTCTTACGGGTTTGTTTTCTCAAATTGACAAATATACCACTTTTGTGGGGCTGTTTTCTCATGCTGAAAGATACACCCCTCTCACGGGGTTGTTTTCTAATATTGACCAATATACCCCTCTTTTGCCGTTGTTTTCTCATATTAAAAAGTATACTACTTTTCTGGGGTTGTTTTCTCATGTTGAAATATATATCCTTTTTACGGGGTTGTTTTCTGATATTAACAAATATACCCCTCTTTCGGGGTTGTTTTCTCATATTAAAAAATATACCACTTTTTTGGGATTGTTTTCACATTTAGAAAGATATACCGCTCTTAGGGGATTGTTTTCTAATATTGACAAATATACTCCTCGTACGGGGTTGTTTTCTAATATTGACAAATATACCACTCCTACGGGGTTGTTTTCTCGTATTAAAAAATGGACCATTTTTTTGGGGTTATTATCTCTTGTTGAAAGATATACCCCACTTACTGTGTTGTTTTCTAATATTGGCAAATATACCCCTCTCACGGGGTTGTTTTCTCATGTTGACAAATATACCACTTTCTTTGGGGTTGTTTTGTCATGTTGAAAGATATACCCCTGTTACGGGGTTATTTTCTAATATTGAAAAATGTAACCCTCTTACGGTGTTGCTTTCACATATTGGTAAATATACCACTTATTTGGGGTTGTTTTCTCATGTTGAAAGATATACCCCTCTTAGGGGATTTTTCCGTAATATTGACAAATATATCCCTCTTTTGGGGTTGTTTTCTCAAATTAAAAAACACACCACTTTTCCGGGGTTGTTTTCTTATATTGAAATGTATATCCCTCTTACGGGGTTGTTTTCTAATATTGAAAAATATACCCCTCTTACGGGGTTGTTTTCGCATATTGACAAATGTACCCCTCTTACAGGGGTTGTTTTCTCATATTGATAAATATACCACTTTATTGGGGATGTTTTCTCATGTTGAAAGATATAACCTTCTTACGGGGTTGTTTTGTAATATTGACAAATATACCCCTCTTACGGGGTTGTTTTCTCATATAAATATACCATTTTTTTGGGGATGTTTTCTCATGTTGAAAGATATACCCCTCTTACGGGATTGTTTTCTAATGTTGACAAATATACCCCTCTTACGGGGTTGTTTTCTCATATTGATAAATATACCACTTTTTTGGGGATGTTTTCTCATGTTGAAAGATATACCCCTCTTACGGGGTTGTTTTCTAATGTTGACAAATATACTACTTTTTTAGTGTTGTTTTCTCATATTGACAAATATACCCCTCTTACAGGGTTGTTTTCTAATATTGACAAATATACTAATTTTTTAGGATTGTTTTGTCATATTGAAAGATATACCCCACTTATGGGGTTGTTTTCTCATGTTGATAAATATACCACTTTTTTGGTGTTTTTTTTTCTCTGTTGAAAGAAATACCCCTCTTACGGGGTTGTTTTAATATTGACAAATATACTCCTCTTATAGGGTCGTTTTCTAATGTTGAAAAATTTACCACTTTTTTGGGGTTGTTTTCTCATGTTGAAAGATATACCCCTCTTACGTGGTTGTTTTCGCATTTTGACAAATATAACACTTTTATGGGGTTGTTTTCCCATGTTGAAAGATATACCTTTCTTACAGGGTCATTTTCTAACATTGAAAAATATAACCCTCTTATCGTGTTGTTTTCTCAAATTGACTAATATACCACTTTTTTGGGCTTATTTTCTCATGTTGAAAGATATAACCCACTTACGGGGTTGTTTCCTAATATTGAAAAAATATCCCTCTTACGGTGTTGTTTTCTCATATTGACAAATATACCTCTTTTTTGCGGTTGTTTTCTTATGTTGAAATATATATCTCTCTTACGGGGTTGTTTTCAAATATTGACAAATATACACCTCTTACGGGATTATTTTCTCATATTGACAAATATACCACTTTTTGGGGGTTGTTTTCTCATATTGAAAGATATACTCCTCTTATGGGGTTGTATTCTAATATTGATAAATATAACACTCTTACGGGTTTGTTTTCTCAAATTGACAAATATACCACTTTTGTGGGACTGTTTTCTCATGTTGAAAGATACACCCCTCTCACGGGGTTATTTTCTAATATTGACCAATATACCCCTCTTTTGCCGTTGTTTTCTCATATTAAAAAGTATACCACTTTTTTGGGCTTGTTTTCTCATGTTGAAATATATATCCTTCTTACGGGGTTGTTTTCTGATATTAACAAATATACCCCTCTTTCGGGGTTGTTTTCTCATATTAAAAAATATACCACTTTTTTGGGATTGTTTTCACATTTAGAAAGATATACCGCTCTTAGGGGATTGTTTTCTAATATTGACAAATATACTCCTCGTACGGGGTTGTTTTCTAATATTGACAAATATACCACTCCTACGGGGTTGTTTTCTCGTATTAAAAAATGTTCCATTTTTTTTAGGTTATTATCTCATGTTGAAAGATATACTCCACTTACTGTGTTGTTTTCTAATATTAACAAATATACCCCTCTCACGGGGTTGTTTTCTCATGTTGACAAATATACCATTTTCTTTGGGGTTGTTTTGTCCATGTTTATTATGGTGTTGTTTTCTCATATTGACAAATATACCACTTTTTTGGGGTTGTTTTCTCATGTTGAAAGATATACCCCTCTTACGGGATTTTTCTCTAATATTGACAAAAATATACCTCTTTCGGGGTTGTTTTCTCATATTAAAAAATACACCACTTTTTTGGGGTCGTGTTCCTATATTGAAATATATATCCCTCTTACGGGGTTATTTTCTCATATTGACAAATATACCACTTTATTGGGGATGTATTCTCATGTTGAAAGATATAACCTTCTTACGGGGTTGTTTTGTAATGTTGACAAATATACCCCTTTTACGGGGTTGTTTTCTCATATAAATATACCACTTTTTTGGGGATGTTTTCTAATGTTGAAAGATATACCCCTCTTACGGGGTTGTTTTCTAATGTTGACAAATATACCCCTCTTACGGAGTAGTTTTCTCATATTGTTAAATATACCACTTTTTTAGGGATGTTTTCTCATGTTGAAAGATATACCCCACTTACGAGATTATTTTCTAATGTTGACAAATATACTACTTTTTTAGGGTTATTTTCTCATATTGACAAATATACCTCTGTTACAGGGTTGTTTTCTAATATTGACAAATATACTAATTTTTTAGGATTGTTTTGTCATGTTGAAAGATATACTCCACTTATGGGGTTGTTTTCTAATATTGATAAATATACCCCTCTTACTGGGTTGTTTTCTCATGTTGATAAATATACCACTTTTTTGGTGTTTTTTTTCTCTGTTGAAAGAAATACCCCTCTTTCGGGGTTGTTTTAATATTGACAAATATACTCCTCTTATGGGGTCGTTTTCTAATGTTGAAAAATATATCACTTTTTTGGGGTTGTTTTCTCATGTTGAAAGATATACGCCTCTTACAGGGTTGTTTTCGCATTTTGATAAATATAACACTTTTTTGGGGTTGTTTTCCCATGTTGAAAGATATACCTCTCTTACGGGGTCGTTTTCTAATATTGAAAAATATAACCCTTTTATGGTGTTGTTTTCTCATATTGACTAATATACCACTTTTTTAGGGTTATTTTCTCATGTTGAAAGATATAACCCTCTTACAGGGTTGTTTCCTAATATTGAAAAAATAACCCTCTTACGGCGTTGTTTTCTCATATTGACAAATATACCTCTTTTTTGGGGTTGTTTTCTTATGTTGAAATATATATCCCTCTTACGGGGTTGTTTTCAAATATTGACAAATATACCCCTTTTACGGGATTGTTTTCTCATATTGATAAATATACCACTTTTTTGCGGTTGTTTTCTCATGTTGTAAGATATACCCCTCTTATGGGGTTGTATTCTAATATTGCTAAATATAACACTCTTACAGGTTTGTTTTCTCAAATTGACAAATATACCACTTTTGTGGGGCTGTTTTCTCATGTTGAAAGATACACCCCTCACGGGATTGTTTTCAAATATTGATAAATATACCCCTCTTACGAGGTTGTTTTCTCAAATTTACAAATATACCACTTTTTGTGGGTGTTTTCTCGTATTGAAAGATACACCCCTCTTACGGGGTTATTTTCTCATATTAAAAAATATACCACTTCTTTAGCTTGTTTTCTCATATTGAAAGATATATTCCTCTTACGGGGTCCTTTTCAAATATTGACAAATATACCCCTCTTACGGGGTTGTTTTCTCAAATTGACAAATATACCACTTTTTTGGTTTTATTTTCTCATGTTAAAAGATATACCCCTCTTGTGGGGTTGTTTTCTAATATTGATAAATATACCCCTCTTACGGGGTTATTTTCTCAAATTGACAAATATACCACTTTTTGGGGTTGTTTTCTCATGTTGAAAGATATACCCCTCTTACGGGGTTGTTTTCTAATATTAACAAATATACCCCTCTTAACGGATTTTTTTCTCATATTAAAAAGTACACCACTTTTTTTGGGTTATTTTATCATTTTGAAAGATATACCCCTCTTACGGGGCTGTTTTCTAACATTAACAAATATACCCCTCTTACAGGGTTGTTTTCTAATATTGATAAATATACCCGTCATAAGGGGTTGTTTTCTAATATTAACAAATATACCCCTCTTACGGTGTTGTTTTTGAATATTGACAGATATACCCCTCTTACGGGGTTGTTTTCTCATGTTGAATCTATACCACTTTTTTGGGGTTGTTTTCTCATGTTGAAAGATATACCCCTCTTACGGGGTTGGTTTCTAATATTGACAAATATACCCCTCTTACGGGGTTGTTATCTAATATTGTAAAATATACTCCTCTTACGGGGTTGTTATATAATATTGTTAAATATACGCCTATTACAGGGTTGTTTTCTCATATTGAAAAATATACCACTTTTTTGGGGTTGTTTTCTCTTGTTGAAAGATATACCCCTCTTACGGGGTTGTTTTCTAATAATGATAAATATACCCCTATTACGGGGTTGTTTTCTAATATTGAGAAATATGCCGCTCTTACAGGATAGTTTTTTTATATTAAAAAATATACCACTTTTTTGGGGTTATTTTTTCATTTTAAAAGATATACCCCTTGTTACGGGGTTGTTTTCTAATATTTCAAATATACGCCTCTTACGAGGTTATTTTCTCATATTGACAAATATACCCCTCTTTAAGGGCTGTTTTCTAATATTGACAAATATACCGCTGTTACGGGGTTGTTTTCTGAAATTGACAAATATACCACTTTTATAGGGTTGTTTTCTCATTTTGGAAGATATACCCCCCTTCCGGGGTATTTTCTAATATTGACAAATATACCTCTCTTACGGTGTTGTTTTCTCACATTGACAAATATACCCCTATTATGGGGTTGTTTTCTAATATTGACAAGTATACCCCTATTATGGGGTTGTTTTCTAATATTGAAAAATATACCCCTCTTACGGGATTGTTTTCTCATATTAAAAAATATTCCCCCCTTTTGGAGTTATTTTTTCATTTTGAAAGATATACCCCCTCTTACGGGGTTGTTTTCTAATATTAACAAATATACCCCTCTTACGGGGTTGTTTTCTAATATTGACAAATATACTCCTCTTACGGTGTTATTTTCTAATATTGACAAATATACCCCTATTACGGGGTTGTTTTCAAATATGGAAAAGTATACCGCTCTTACAGGATAGTTTTCTTATATTAAAAAGTATACCACTTTTTTGGGGTTATTTTTTCATTTTAAAAGATATACCCCCTCTTTCGGGGTTGTTTTATAATATTTCAAATATACACCTTTTACGGGGTTATTTTCTCATATTGACAAATATACCCCTCTTTAGGAGTTGTTTTCTAATATTGACATATATACCGCTGTTACGGGGTTGTTTTCTGAAATTGACAAATATACCACTTTTATGGGGTTATTTTCTCATTTTGAAAGATATACCCCTCTAACGGGGTTGTTTTCTAATATTGACAAATATACTCGTCTTACGGTGTTTTTTTCTCACATTGACAAATATACCCCTATTACGGTGTTGTTTTCTAATATTGAAAAATATATCCCTCTTACGGGATTGTTTTCTCATATTAAAAAATATACCACTTTTTGGGGTTATTTTTTCATTTTGAAAGATATACCCCCTCTTACGGGGTTGTTTTCTCATATTGATAAATATACCCCTCTTACGGGGTTTTTTTCTAATATTGTAAAATAAACACCTCTTATGGGGTTATTTTCAAATATTGACAAATATACTCCTATTACGGGGTTGTTTTCTAATATTGAAAAATATACCGCTCTTACAGGATAGTTTTCTCATATTAAAAAATATACCACTTTTTTTGGGGTTATTTTATCATTTTAAAAGATATACCCCCTCTTACGAGGTTGTTTTCTAATATTTCAAATATACACCTCTTACGGGGTTATTTTCTCATATTAACAAATATACCGCTCTTACGGGGTTGTTTTCTGAAATTGACAAATATACCACTTTTATGAGGTTGTTTTCTTAGTTTGAAAGATATACCCCTCTTGCGGGGTTGTTTTCTAATATTGACAAATATACCCCTCTTACGGTGTTGTTTTCTCACATTGACAAATATACCCCTCTTTTGGGGTTGTTTTCTAATATTGAAAAGTATACCCCTATTACGGGGTTGTTTTCTAATATTAAAAAATATACCACTTTTCTGGGGTTATTTTTTCATTTTGAAAGATACTCTTTCTTACGGGGTTGTTTTCTAATATTAACAAATATACCCCTCTTATGGGGTTGTTTTATAATATTTACAAATATACCCCTCTTACGCTGTGGTTTTCTCATGTTGACAAATATACCACTTTTTTATGGTTGTTTTCTCATGTTGAAAGATATACCCCTCTTACGGGGTTTATTTCTAATATTGACAAATATACCCCTCTTACAGGGTTGTTTTCTAATATTGAGAAGTATACCCCTATTACGGGGTTGTTTTCTAATATTGAAAAATATATACCTTTTACGGGATTGTTTTCTCCTATTAAAAAATATACCACTTTTTTGGGTTATTTTTTCGTTTTGAAAGATATACCCCCTTTTACGGGGTTGTTTTCTAATATTGTCAAATATACCCCTCTTACCAGGTTGTTTTCTAATATTGAAAAATAAACACCTCTTATTAGATTCTCATATTGACAAATACACCAGTCTTACGGAGTTGTTTTCTCATATTGACAAATATACCACTTTTTTTGGGTTGTTTTCTCATATTAAAAAATACACCACTTTTTTGCGGTTGTATTCTCATGTTGAAAGATATACCCTTCTTACGTGGTTGTTTTCTAATAGTGACAAATATACCCCTCTTTCGGGGTTGTTTTCTCATAGTGACAAATATACCCGAATGATAGGAAATCATCATCTTAGCAACTATACACTCCAATAACTAATGAGTTATGATACATATGGAATGCAAGAAAACACCCTCCAATCAAGATGATTCCAAAACCCAAGGATCTCCTCAAGTGAAATTAGGGAACACTAGTTCTGACAATGAAAATAACACTTGAATTCAACTCCGAACGCCACAAACCAAGTATGATTTGATAAATTAAGAATCAAACACAAGATATTGGTTAGAGAATGCCACAAACTAAAAATAGTTTGATAAGTTCAAAGTTCGCCCAAGAACTTAAACAAAACACTCACCGAAACAAACAAATACCATCGTTCATCAATTCATCTCTCAACAATCATGATCCTCTTATTAGGGCAATCACGTGCATAATGACCATGTCCGAACACTTAAAACACTTCAAGCTTCTAGATTGATTGCTTGATTCTCAACTTTATTTTCTTTATTTCATTTCTATTCTTGTTCTCATCCACTTTGAAACATCAATTTATCATCCTTTTTACTCCAATTCGATTCCAATTAGAAGAACTAGAACTCGAACTAAGTTTAGAATCAAACTTACTTGCACCTTTCGCTTGAGTTGCCTTTCAATTTTCATGGCCACATTCACCCATGTCTTCAAGTTCCACATAATGTTGCAACTCCCACAAGATCAATATTCTTGTTTAGATCATTCAAGAATCGTGCCATGGTGGCCTCTCTATCCTCCTCCATGTTGCTTTAATGTTATAGCCATTTCATTTCTTTGTGGTACTCCTCCATACTCATGGTTCCTTGCCTTAGAGTTTGCAATCGTTGATGCAAATCTCTATAGTAATAGTTAGGAATGAACCTCTTCCTCATGATGCATTTCATCTCCATCCATGACCCTATGGGTCTTTCTCCATTACGTCTCCTTTCCCTACATAATTGATGCCACCAAAGACCAGCGTAATCACAAAACTCAATGATAGTAATTTTTACCTTTTTCTCCTCCAAATAGTTATGGCATTCGAAGATCATCTCCACCTTTTGCTCCCATTCCAAGTAGACATCAGGATCATTCTTTCCTTGAAAGGAAGGAATTTTCATTTTGATGCTACCTAGGTTGCGATCTACACCATCTTGCCTTGATCTCCTATTGTGTCTCCTAGGATGGTCATCTCCACCAAAAGTGGTTGCTTGGTCATCCTCCAAGTTATCTTCAGCATCATAATCCTCTTGTTCAAAGGCTAGTTGCCTTTCTCTTCCAGGCTCATTTTGAATCCTTGTAATAGTTTCACCTTGCCTTTTCACACTTTCAACAACATCATCCATCCGCCTATACATTCTTTCAAACTCCTTTTGCATTGCTTGCAAAGTTTGCTCAATGGATGCTCCAACACTACTTGAAACTTGTTCTTTTGACATTGCGCAAAATCCTGTAAAATAAGTTAGGATAGCCTCACAAAAAACTCCGTCACGTGTTTGCCTCAATTAAAATGTCACACCACTTGTGTTTCACTCAAAGTTTTGGCTTTTCTCGATGCTAGTCTCACCACTATTGCTTTTTACCTCTCTTGCTTTTGCTTTAGGTTCTTAGATGAACTAATCACCTAAACAAACCAAATCAGATTATGGCAATTCAATGAAGTGAAATAAAAAGGTTGGTCTAGATCAAGTTGTTAGGTAAGGCCAAATTTAAAGTAGCTAAACACAAGCAAAACAATGAAATAAAACAATAGAATAGGGCTTCTATGCCGTCCAAACCTTCTTTTTGTTTGATCTTTTGATTCCTTTTTATTTTTTTTATTTTGTAATGATAATAACAAAAAGGAAAAGAAATTATGAACAGCACAAAGTTTTTTAGCAAGCGACAACAAAATTTTACTTTATGAACACAAATGTGTAAACTTTGAAATAAAGAGTACTTAGAAGGGTAAAATTGAAACAAGAAGAATTCGGCACAAAAAAGTAAAGAAAATGAGAAACTTTAATAACACACAAAGTACAAAGATAAGCAAACCTCAACTTGAAGCAAGCTCTGATACCAAATGATAGGAAATCATCATCTTAGCAACCATACACCCTAATAACTAATGAGTTATGATACATATAGAATGCAAGAAAACACCCTCCAATCAAGATGATTCCAAAACCCAAGGATCTCCTCAAGTGAAGTTAGGGAAAACTAGTTCAACAATGAAACTAACGATTATTTAAAGCATACAAATAAAGTGTGATTTGATAAGCTAAGAATCAAACACAAGATTTTGGTTTGAGAACGCCATAAACTAAAAATAGTTTGATAAGTTCAAAATTCATGCAAGAACTTAAACAAAAACACTCACAAAGAGCAAACAAAGATTATCATTCATCAATTCTTATCTTTACAAATGGATTTGGCTTTGATATTTATAGCCAAAACAAGACAAAGAAACCTAAATGGATGTATTTTGAGCTTCCCCACGTTTCTCCCTTTAATTCCCCTTAAAACTTATTAAAAGTGGTTGTTTTTACATTGATGTCACTCATTTTGTAACTTCCAAATGAAAACTAATTATCTGCATCCATTTTGTAACTCCAAATTATGACTAATTATGTGCATCCATTTTGTAACTCTAAATGACAACTAATCACACCATAACTTAAGAAAAACCTAATAAAAATGAAAATAAAAAGGCTCCAAATGAATTTTATTGGACCTATGAGTCCAGCCCAAACTTATTGCACTAAATTCATGATTTTGGATCCTTTTTGCAATCTTAAATCTTGGGCTGAGCCTTGTTGTGTTTGAACACTCCAAATGTCTTTAATTAAGCCCAACAAAGCTTCTTGCATCCTTTTGGACTTGGATCTTGTCATTGGACCTCCTTGAAAGCTTAAAGGATCATTTGTAATTCTTGTCTATATTGCATCACCCCTCTTATAGTGTTTTTTTCTAATACTGACAAATATATCCCTCTTACACGGTTATTTTCTCATATTGACAAATATACCCCTCTTCTGGGATTGTTTTCTAATATTGATAAATATACCTATCTTACGGGGTTGTTTTCTCATATTGACAAATATAACACTTTTTTGAGGTTGTTTTCTCATGTTGGAAGATATACCCCTCTTACGGGATTCTTTTCTAATATTGATAAATATACCCATTTTACGGGGATGTTTTCTAATATTGACAAATATACCCCTAATACGAGGTTGTTTTCTCATGTTGACAAATATACCACTTTTTTGGGGTTGTTTTCTCATGTTGAAAGATATACCCATCTTACAGGGTTGTTTTCTAATATTGATAAATATACCTATCTTACGGGGTTGTTTTCTAAAATTGACAAATATACCCCTAATATGGGGTTCTTTTCTAATATTGATAAATATATCCCTCTTATGGGGTTGTTTTCTAATATTGACAAATATACCCCTCTTACGGGATTGTTTTCTCACATTAAAAAATATACCACTTTTTTGGGATTATTTTCTCATTATGAAAGATATACCCCTCTTGCGGGGTTGTTTTCTAATATTAACAAATATACCCCCCTTACGGGGTTGTTTTCTAATATTGAAAAATATACCCCTCTTACGGGGTTATTTTCTAATAATGATAAATATACCCCTCTTATGGGGTTGTCTTCTCATATTGACAAATATACCCCTAATACGGGGTTGTTTTCTAATATTGACAAAGATACCCCTCTTACGGGATTGTTTTCTCACATTAAAAAATATGCCACTTTTTTGGGTTATTTTTTCATTTTGAAAGATATACCCCTCTTATGGGGTTGTTTTCTAATATTGACAAATATACCCATCTTACGGTGTTGTTTTCTAATATTGAAAAATATACACCTCTTACGAGGTTATTTTCTCATATTGACAAATATACCCCTCTTACGGGGTTGGTTTGTAATATTGACAAATATACCCCTCTTATGGGGTTGTTTTCTTAAATTGACAAATATACCACTTTTTTGGGTTGTTTTCTTATTTTGAAAGATATACCTCTCTTACGGGGTTGTTTTTTAATATTAACAAATATACCCCTCTTACAGGGTTGTTTTCTCATATTGACAAATATACCCCTAATACAGGGTTGTTTTCTAATATTGATAAATATACCCCTCTTAGGGGATTGTTTTCTCACATTAAACAATATACCACTTTTTTGGATTATTTTTTTATTTTGAAAGATATACCCCTCTTGTGGAGTTGTTTTCTAATATTGACAGATATACACATCTTACGGTGTTGTTTTCTAATATTGAAAAATTATACATCTCTTACGGGGTTATTTTCTCATATTGACAAATATACCCCTCTTACGGGTTTATTTTCTAATATTGACAAACATACACCTCTTACGGGGTTGTTTTCTCAAATTGACAAATATACCACTTTTTTGGGGTTGTTTTCTCATGTTAAAAGATATACCCCTCTTACGGGGTTGTTTTCTAATATTTACAAATATACCCCTTTTAGGGGGTTGTTTTGTCATATTGACAAATATACCCCTATTACGGGGTTGTTTTCTAATATTGATAAATATACCCCTTTTACGGGGTTGTTTTCTCAAATTGACAAATATACCACTTTTTTGGCGTAGTTTTCTCATTTTGAAAGATATACCCATCTTACGGGGTTGTTTTTAATATACTGACAAATTTACTCCTCTTACGGGGTTATTTTCTTATGTAGCAAATATACCACTTTTCTGGGGTTGTTTTCTCATGTTGAAAGATATATCCCTCTTACGGGGTTGTTTTCTAATATTGACAAATATACCCCTCTTACGGGGTTATATTCACAAATGGACAAATATACCACTTTTTTGGGATTATTTTCTCATTTTGGAAGATATACCCCTCTTGCGGGGTTGTTTTCTAATATTGACAAATATACCCCTCTTACAGGGTTGTTTTCTAATATTGACAAATATACCCCTCTTATGGGGTTGTTTTCTCATATTTACAAATATACCACTTTTTTGGGGTTCTTTTCCTATGTTGAAAGATATACCCCTCTAACGGGGTTGTTTTCTCATATTGATAAAATTACCACTTTTTTGTGGTTCTTTTCTCATGTTGAATGATATATCCCTCTTACGGGGTTGTTTTCTAATCTTGAAAAATATACCAATTTTTTGGGGTTGTTCTCTCATATTGAAAGATATACCCCTCTTACATGGTTGGTTTCTAATATTGACAAATGTACCACTTTTTTGGGGTTGTTTTCTTATGTTGAAAGATATACCCCTCTTACCGGGTTATTTTCGGATATTGACAAATATACCACTTTTCTGGGATTGTTTTCGCACGTTGAATGATATACCCCTCTTACGGGGTTGTTTTCTAATATTGATAAATATACCTCTCTTACAAGGTTGTTTTCTCATATTGAAAAAGATACCACTTTTTTGGGGTTGTTTTCTCATGTTAAAAGATATACCCCTCTTACGGGTTTGTTTTATCATGTTAAAAGATATACCCCTCTTACGGGGTTGTTTTCTAATATTTACAAATACACCGCTCTTACGGGTTGTTTTCTAATATTGACAAATATACCCCTCTTACGGGGTTGTTTTTATAAATGGACAAATATACCACTTTTTTTGGGTTTGTTTTCTCATGTTGAAAGATATACCCCTCTTACGTGGTTGTTTTCTAATATCAAAAAATATACTTCTCTTACGAGGTTATGATCTCATATTGACAAATATACCCCTCTTACGGGGTTGTTTTCTAATATTGACAAATATACCACTTTTTTGGGGTTGTTTTCTCATATTGAAAGATATACCCCTCTAAAGGTGTTGTTTTCTAATATTGATAAATATACCCCACTTACGAGGTTATTTTCTCATATTGTAAAAGATACCACTTTTTTAGGGTTGTTTTCTCATGTTAAAAGATATACCCCTTTTACGGGTTTATTTTATCATGTTAAAAGATATACCCCTCTTACGGGGTTGTTTTCTCATATTGACAAATATACCCCTCTTGCGGTGTTGTTTTCTAATATTGACAAATATACCCCTAATACGGGATTGTTTTCTAATATTGACAAATATACCCCTAATACGGGATTGTTTTCTAATATTGAAAAATATACCCTTCTTATGGGGTTGTTTTCTCAAATTGACAAATATACCACTTTTTTGGCGTAGTTTTCTCATTTTGAAAGATATACCCATCTTACGAGGTCGTTTTCTAGTACTGACAAATTTACTCCTCTTATAGGGTTGTTTTCTCATGTTGCAAATATAGCACTTTTCTGGGGTTATTTTCTCATGTTGAAAGATATATCCCTCTTACGGGGTTGTTTTCTAATATTGACAAATATACCCCTCTTACGGGGTTGTTTTCACAAATGGACAAATATACCACTTTTCTGGGATTATTTTCTCATTTTGAAATATATACCCCTCTTGCGGGGTTGTTTTCTAATATTGACAAATATACCCCTCTTACCGGGTTGTTTTCTAACATTGAAAAATATAACCCTCTTACGGGGTTATTTTCTAATAATGATAAATATACCCCTCTTACGTGGTTGTTTTCTTATATTTACAAATATACCACTTTTTTGGGGTTCTTTTCCCATGTTGAAAGATATACCCCTCTAACGGGGTTGTTTTCTAATATTGATAAATATACCCCTCTTACGGGGTTGTTTTCTCATATTGATAAAAATACCACTTCTTTGTGGTTCTTTTCTCATGTTGAATGATATACCCCTCTTATGGGGTTGTTTTCTAATATTGATAAATATACCATTTTTTTGGGGTTGTTCTCTCATATTGAAAGATATACCCCTCTTATGGGGTTGGTTTCTAATATTGACAAATGTCCCACTTTTTTGGGGTTGTTTTCTCATGTTGAAAGATATACCCCTCTTACAGGGTTGTTTTCGGATATTGACAAATATACCACTTTTTTGGGATTGTTTTCTCACGTTGAATGATATACCCCTCTTACGGGGTTGTTTCCTAATATTGATAAATATACCCCTCTTATGAGGTTGTTTTGTCATATTGAAAAAGATACCACTTTTTTGAGGTTGTTTTCTCATGTTAAAAGATATACCCCTCTTACGGGTTTGTTTTATCATGTTAAAAGATATACCCCTCTTCCGGGGTTGTTTTCTAATATTTACAAATATACCCCTCTTACGAGGTTGTTTTCTAATATTGACAAATATACCCCTCTTACGGGGTTGTTTTCTAATATTGACAAATATACCCCTCTTACAGGGTTGTTTTCTCATATTGACAAATATAACATTTTTTGGTGTTGTTTTCTCATATTGAAAAATATACCACTTTTTTGGGGTTGTTTTCTAATATTGACAAATATACCCCTCTTGCGAGCTTGTTTTTTTTTATGTTGACAAATATACCACTTTTTTGGGGTTATTTCCACATGTTGAAAGATATACCCCTCTTACGTGGTTGTTTTCTAATAGTGACAAATATACCCCTCTTACGGGGTTGTTTTCTAATATTGAAAAATATACCTCTCTTACGGGGTTATTATCTCATATTGACAAATATACCCCTCTTACGGGGTTATTTTCTAATATTGACAAATATACACCTCTTACGGGGTTGTTTTCTCATATTGACAAATGTACCACTTTTTTGGGTTTGTTTTCTCATGTTGAAAGATATACCCCTCTAACGGGATGGTTTTCTAATATTGATAAATATACCCCTCTTACGAGGTTGTTTTCTCATATTGAAAAAGATACCACTTTTTTGGGGTTGTTTTCTCATTTTAAAAGATATACCCCTCTTACGGGGCTGTTTTCTAATATTGACAAATATACCCCTCTTACGGGGTTGTTTTCTAATATTTACAAATATACCCCTCTTACGGGGTTGTTTTCTCATATTGACAAATATACCCCTTTTACGGGGTTTTTTCCAATATTGGCAAATATACCCCTCTTACGGGGTTGTTTTCTCATATTGACAACTATACCACTTTTTGGGGTTATTTTCTCAGTTGAAAGATATACCCCTCTTCTGGGGTTGTTTT
>NC_063257.1:23443938-23599401 GCF_019578655.1 Ricinus communis | reverse complement strand
ATTTCCATTAAAACCCATAAAAATAACATTATACTTTCAATCCTTATTCCAAAATAAATTTCCAATTTAGTCCTAACACACAATTAAATTATATAATCAATTTCCAACTTAAAATTTAATACTACTAATCAATTATAATACCAATTTTCCCAAAATTCTTTTATAAACATCCTTTATAATTAGACAACCCCGTTATAGGAGTATATCTTTCAACATGAGAAAACGATCCCAAAAAAGTGGTATATTTGTCAATATGAGAAAAGAACCCCGTAAGTGGGTTATATTTATGAATATTAGAGAACAATCCCGTAAGAAGGGTATATCTTTCAATATGAGAAAACAACTCCAAAAAGTGGTATATTTGTCAATATGAGAAAACAACCCCGTAAGAGGGGTATATTTGTCAATATTAGAAAACAACACCGTAAGAGGGGTATATCTTTCAACATGAGAAAACAACCCTAAAAAAGTGGTATATTTTTTAATATAAGAAAACAACACCGTAAGAGGGGTATATTTGTCAATATTAGAAAACAACCCCGTAAGAGGGGAATATCTTTCAACATGAGAAAACAACCCCAAAAATTTGGTATATTTTTTAATATAAGAAAACAACCGCGAAAGTTGGGTATATTTATCAATATAAGAAAACAACCCCATTAGAGAGGTATATTTTTCAACAGGAGAAAACAATCCAAAAAAAGTGATATATTTTATAAAATTTGAAAACAACCCCGGAAGAGGGGTATATTTGTCAATATGACAAACAACCCCGTAAGAGGGTTATATTTATCAATTTTAGAAAACAACCCCGAAATAGGGGTATATTTGTCAATATTAGAAAATAACCCCGTTAGAGGGGTATATCTTTCAACATGAGAAAACAACCACAAAAAGTGGCATATTTGACAATACAAGAAAACAACCCCGTAAGAAGGTTATATTTATCAATATTAAAAAATAATCCCGTAAGAGGGCTATATTTGTCAACATGACAAAACAACCCCGTAAGAGGGGTAAATTTGTTAATATTAGAAAACAACCTCGTAAGTGGGGTATATCTTTCAACATAAGAAAAAAACCCCAAAAAAGTGGTATATTTGTCAATATTAGAAAATAACCCCGTAAGAGGGGTATATCTATCCACAAGAAAAGACAACCCCAAAAAACTGGTATATTAGTCAATATGAGAAAACAACCCCGTAACAGGGGTATATTTATCAATATTAGAGAAAAACCCCGTAAGAGGGATATATGTTTCAACATGAAAGAACATCCCCAAAATTGTGGTATATTTTTTAATATGAGAAAACAAACCCGAAAGATGGGTATATTTCTCAATATTAGAAGACAACCCCGTTAGAGGGGTATATCTTTCAACATGAGAAAACGACCCCAAAAATGTGGTATATTTGTCCATATAAAAAAAGAACCCCGTAAGAGGGTTATATTTATGAATATTAGAAAACAACCCTGTAATAGGGGTGTATCTTTCAACATGAGAAAACAACTGTAAAAAAGTGGTATATTTATTTAATATGAGAAAACAACCCCGAAAGTGCGGTATATTTATCAATATTAGAAAACAACCTCGATTGAGGGGAATATCTTTCAACATGAGAAAACAACCCCAAAAAAGTAGTATACTTGACAATACGTGAAAACAACCCCAAGAAACGTGGTATACTTGTCAACATGAGAAAAAAACCCCGTAAGAGGGGTATATTTATCAATATTAGAAAACAACACCTTAAGAGGGATATATATTTCAATATGAGAAAATAACCCGAAAAAAGTGGTATATTTTTTAACATGAGAAAGCAACCCCGAAAGAGGGGTATATTTGTCAATATTAGAAAACAACACCGTAAGAGGGGTATATCTTTCAACATGAGATAACAATCCCAAAAAAGTGGTATATTTGTCAACATGACAAAACAACCTCGTAAGAGGGGTATATTTGTTAATATTAGAAAACAACCCCGTAAGTGGGGTATATCTTTCAACATGAGAAAACAACCCCAAGAAAGTGGTATATTTTCAATATTAGAAAATAACCCCGTAAGAGGGGTATAGTTGTCAATATTAGAAAACAACACCGTAAGAGGGATATATATTTCAACAAAAGAAAACAACCCCTTAAGAGGGGCATACTTGTCAATATTTGAAGACAACACCGTAAGAGGGGTACATCTTTCAACATGAGAAAACAACCCTAAAAAAGTGGTATATTTTTTAATATAAGAAAACAACACCGTAAGAGGGGTATATTTGTCAATATGAGAAAACAACCCCGTTAGAGGAGTATATCTTTGAACATGAGAAAACGATCCCAAAAAAGTGGTATATTTGTCAATATGAGAAAAGAACCCCGTAAGTGGGTTATATTTATGAATATTAGAGAACAATCCCATAAGAAGGGTATATCTTTCAACATGAGAAAACAACTCCAAAAAAGTGGTATATTTGTCAATATAAGAAAACAACCCCGTAAGAGCGGTATAGTTGTCAATATTATAAAACAACACCGTAAGAGGGGTACATCTTTCAACATGAGAAAACAACCCTAAAAAAGTGGTATATTTTTTAATATAAGAAGACAACACCGTAAGAGGGGTATATTTGTCAATATGATAAAAAAACCCCGTAAGAGGGGAATATTTGTCAATATGACAAAAAAACCCCGTAAGAGGGGTATATTTGTCAATATTAGAAAACAACCCAGTAAGAGGGGAATATCTTTCAACATGAGAAAACAACCCCAAAAATGTGTATATTTTTTAATATAAGAAAACAACCGCGAAAGTTGGGTATATTTATCAATATTAGAAAACAACCCCATTAGAGGGGTATATCTTTCAACAGGAGAAAACAATCCAAAAAAAGTGATATATTTTTTAAAATGAGAAAACAACCCCGAAAGAGGGGTATATTTGTCAATATGACAAACAACCCCGTAAGAGGGTTATATTTATCAATTTTAGAAAACAACCCCGAAATAGGGGTATATTTGTCAATATTAGAAAACAACCCCGTTAGAGGGGTACATCTTTCAACATGAGAAAACGACCCCAAAAACGTGGTATATTTGTCCATATGATAAAAGAACCCCGTAAGAGGGTTATGTTTATGAATATTAGAAAACAATCCTGTAAGCGGGGTGTATCTTTCAACATGAGAAAACAACTGTAAAAAACTGGTATATTTTTTAATATGAGGAAACAACCCCGAAATAGCGGTATATTTGTCAATATTAGAAAACAACCTCGATTGAGGGGAATATCTTTCAACATGAGAAAACAACCCCAAAAAAGTAGTATACTTGACAATACGTGAAAACAACCCTAAGAAACGTGGTATATTTGTCAACAATGAGAAAAAAACCCCGTAAGAGGGGTATATTTATCAATATTAGAAAACCACACCTTAAGAGGGATATATATTTCAATATGAGAAAATAACCCGAAAAAAGTGGTATATTTTTTAACATGAGAAAACAGCCCCGAAAGAGGGGTATATTTGTCAATATTAGAAAACAACACCGTAAGAGGGGTATATCTTTCAACATGAGATAAAATTCCCAAAAAGGTGGTATATTTGTCAACATGACAAAACAACCTCGTAAGAGGGGTATATTTGTTAATATTGGAAAACAACCCCGTAAGTGGGGTATATCTTTCAACATGAGAAAACAACCCCAAGAAAGTGGTATATTTCTCAATATTAGAAAATAACCCCGTAAGAGGGGTATATCTGTCCACATGAAAAAACAACACCATAAAAGTAGTATATTTGTCAATATGAGAAAACAACCACGTAAGAGAGGTATATTTGTCAATATTAGAAGACAACCCCGAAAGAAGGATATATTTGTCAATATTAGAAGACAACCCCGTTAGAGGCGTATACCTTTCAACATGAGAAAACGATCCCAAAAAAGTGGTATATTTGTCAATATGAGAAAAGAACCCCGTAAGTGGGTTATATTTATGAATATTAGAGAACAATCCCGTAAGAAGGGTATATCTTTCAACATGAGAAAATAACTCTAAAAAAGTGGTATATTTGTCAATATGAGAAAACAACCCCGTAAGAGGGGTATAGTTGTCAATATTAGAAAACAACACCGTAAGAGGGATATATATTTCAACAAAAGAAAACAACCCCTTAAGAGGGGCATACTTGTCAATATTAGAACACAACACCGTAAGAGGGGTACATCTTTCAACATGAGAAAACAACCCTAAAAAAGTGGTATATTTTTTAATATAAGAAAACAAACACCGTAAGAGAAGTATATTTGTCAATATGACAAAAAAACCCCATAAGAGGGGTATATTTGTCAATATTAGAAAACAACCCAGTAAGAGGGGAATATCTTTCAACATGAGAAAACAACCCAAAAAATGTGGTATATTTTTTAATATAAGAAAACAACCGCGAAAATTGGGTATATTTATCAATATTAGAAAACAACCCCGTTAGAGGGGTATATCTTTCAAGAGTAGAAAACAATCCAAAAAAAGTGATATATTTTTTAAAATGAGAAAACAACCCCGAAAGAGGGGTATATTTGTCAATATGACAAACAACCCCGTAACAGGGTTACATTTATCAATTTGAGAAAACAACTCCGTAAGACGGGTATATCTTTCAACATGATAAAGCAACCCCAAAAAAGTGGTATATTTTTTAAAATGAGAAAACAACCCCGAAAGAGGGGTATATTTGTCAATATTAGAAAACAACCCCGTTAGAGGGGTATATCTTTCAACATGAGAAAACAACCACAGAAAGTGGCATATTTGACAATACGAGAAAACAACCCCGTAAGAAGGTTATATTTATCAATATTAGGAAATAATCCCGTAAGAGGGCTATATTTGTCAACATGATAAAACAACCCCCGTAAGAGGGGTAAATTTGTTAATATTAGAAAACAACCCCGTAAGAGGGGTAAATTTGTTAATATTAGAAAACAACCCTGTAAGTGGGGTATATCTTTCAACATAAGAAAACAACCCCAAAAAAGTGATATATTTGTCAATATTAGAAAATAACCCCGTAAGAGGGGTATATCTATCCACAAGAAAAGACAACCCCAAAAAACTGGTATATTAGTCAATATGAGAAAACAACCCCGTAAGAGGGATATATTTATCAATATTAGAGAAAAACCCCGTAAGAGGGATATATGTTTCAACATGAAAAAACATCCCCAAAATTGTGGTATATTTTTTAACATGAGAAAACAAACCCGAAAGATGGGTATATTTCTCAATATTAGAAGACAACCCCGTAAGAGGGGTATATCTGTCCACATGAAGAAACAACCCCATAAGAGAGGTATATTTGGCAATATTAGAAAACAACCCCGAAAGAAGGGTATATTTGTCAATATTAGAAGACAGCCCCGTTAGAGGCATATATCTTTCAACATGAGAAAACGATCCCAAAAAAGTGGTATATTTGTCAATATGAGAAAAGAACCCCGTAAGTGGGTTATATTTATGAATATTAGAGAACAATCTCGTAAGAAGGGTATATCTTTCAACATGAGAAAACAACTCCAAAAAAGTGTTATATTTGTCAATATGTGAAAACAACCCCGTAAGAGGGGTATAGTTGTCAATATTAGAAAACAACACGGTAAGAGGGATATATATTTCAACAAAAGAAAACAACCCTTTAAGAGGGGCATACTTGTCAATATTAGAAGACAACACCGTAAGAGGGGTACATCTTTCAACATGAGAAAACAACCCTAAAAAAGTGGTATATTTTTTAATATAAGAAAACAACACCGTAAGAGGGGTATATTTGTCAATATGACAAAAAAACCCCGTAAGAGGGGTATATTTGTCAATATTAGAAAACAACCCAGTAAGAGGGGAATATCTTTCAACATGAGAAAACAACCCCAAAAATGTGGTATATTTTTTAATATAAGAAAACCACCGCGAAAATTGGGTATATTTATCAATATTAGAAAACAAGCCCGTTAGAGGGGTATATCTTTCAAGAGGAGAAAACAATCCAAAAAAAGTGATATATTTTTTAAAATGAGAAAACAACCCCGAAAGAGGGGTATATTTGTCAATATGACAAACAACCCCGTAGGAGGGTTATATTTATCAATTTGAGAAAACAACCCCGTAAGAGGGGTATATCTTTCAACATGAGAAAACAACCCTAAAAAAGTGGTATATTTTTTAAAATGAGAAAACAACCCCGAAAGAGGGGTATATTTGTCAATATTAGAAAACAACCCCGTTAGAGGGGTATATCTTTCAACATTAGAAAACAACCACAAAAAGTGGCATATTTGACAATATGAGAAAACAACCCCGTAAGAAGGTTATATTTATCAATATTAGAAAATAATCCAGTAAGAGGGCTATATTTGTCAACATGACAAAACAACGCCGTAAGAGGGGTCAATTTGTTAACATTAGAAAACAACCCCGTAAGTGGGGTATATCTTTCAACATAAGAAAACAACTCCAAAAAAGTGGTATATTTGTCAATATTAGAAAATAACCCCGTAAGAGGGGTATATCTATCCACAAGAAAAGACAACCCCAAAAACTGGTATATTAGCCAATATGAGAAAACAACCCCGTAAGAGGGGTATATTTATCAATATTAGAGATAAACCCCGTAAGAGGGTATATCTTTCAACATGAGAAAACGACCCCATATACATGGTATATTTGTCAATATGAAAAAAGAACCCGTAAGAGGGTTATGTTTATGAATATTAGAAAACAACCCCGTAAGAGGGGTATATCTTTCAACATGAGAAAACAACTCTCAAAAAGTGGTATAATTTTTAATATGAGAAAAGAACCCCGAAAGAGCGGTATATTTGTCAATATTGGAAAACAACCTCGATTGAGGGGAATTTCTTTCAACATGAGAAAACAACCCCAAAAAAGTAGTATACTTGACAATACGTGAAAACAACCCCAAAAAACGTGGTATATTTGTCAACATGAGAAAAAAATCCCGTAAGAGGGGTATATTTATCAATATTAGAAAACAACAACTTAAGAGGGATATATATTCCAATATGAGAAAACAACCCGAAAAAAGTGGTTTATTTTTTAATATGAGAAAACAACCCCGAAAGAGGGATATATTTGTCAATATTAGAAAACAATCCCGCTAGAGGGAGATATCATTGAACAAGAGAAAACAACCCTAAAAAAGTAGTATATTTGTCAATATGACAAAACAACACCCTAAGAGAGGTATATCTGTCAATATTAGGAAACAACCCCGTAAGAGGGGTGTATCTTTCAACATGAGAAAACTACCCCAAAAAAGTGGTATATTTCTCAGTATGAGAAAATAACCCCGTAAGAGTCGTATATTTTTCAATATGAGAAAACAATCCCGTAAGAGGGGTAAATTTGTCAATATTCAAAAACAACCCCGTAAGAGGGGTATATCTTTCCACATGACAAAACAACCCCAAAAAAATGGTATATTTATCAATATGAGAAGACAACCCCGTAAAGAAGGGTATATCTTTCAACATGAGAAAACAACCCCAGAAAAGTGGTATATTTGTCAATATGAGAAAACAACTCCGTAAGAGTGGTATATTTCTCAATATTAGAAAACAAAGCCGTAAGAGGGGTATATCTTTCAACATGAGAAAAAAACCCCAAAAAAGTGGTATATTTGTCAATAAGAGAAAACAACCCCGTAAGTGTGGTATATTTCTCAATATTAGAAAACAACCCCGTAAGATGGATATATCTTTTAGCATGAGAAAACAACCCAAAAAAAGTGGTATATTTATCAATATGAGAAAACAATCCCGAAAGAGGTTTATATTTATCAATATTAGAAAATAATCCCGCAAGAGTGGTATATCTTTCAACATGATAAAACAACACCAAAAAAGTGGTATATTTGTCAATATGAGAAAACAATCCCGTCAGAAGGGTATATCTTTCAACATGAGAAAATAACCCCAAAAAAGTGGTATATTAGTCAATATGAGAACACAACCCCATGAGAAAGTTATATTTATCAATATTAGAAAACAACCCCGTAAGAGGGGTATATCTTTCAACATGAGAAAACACCCCTAAAAAAGTGGTATATTTGTCAATAGGAGAAAACAACCCCATAAGAGGGGTATATTTGTCAACATTTGAAAACAATACTGTAATTGGGGTATATCTTTCAACATGAGAAAACAATCCCAAAAAGTGGTATATTTGTCAATAGAAGAAAACAACCCCAAAACAAGGGTATATTTATCAATATTAGAAAACAACCCCGTAAGGAGGATTTATTGTTCAACATGAGAAAACAACCCCAAAAAAATGGTATATTTGTCAATATGAGAAAACAACCCCGTAAGAGGGGTATATTTGTCAATATTAGAGAACAACCCCGTAAGAGGGGTATATCTTTGAACATGAGATAACAACCCCGTAAGAGGGGTATATTTTTAAACAAGAGAAAACACCCCCAAAAAACTGGAATATTTGTCAATATGAGAAAACAAACCCGTAAGAGAGGTATATTTGTCAATATTATAGAACAATCCCGTAAGAGGGTATATCTTTGAAATTGAGAAAACAACCCCAAAAAAAGTGGTAAATTTGTCAACATGAGAAAACTACCCCGTAAGAGGGGGTATATTTGTCAATATTAGAAAACAACCCCGTAAGAGGAGTATATCTTTCAACATGAGAAAACAACACCAAAATATTGTTATATTTGTCAATATGAGAAAACAACCTCGTAAGAGGGCTATATTTATCAATATTAGAAAAACACCGTAAGAGGGGTATATCTTTCAACATAAGAAACCAACCCCTAACCGGTGGTATATTTGTTAAAATGAGAAGACAACCCCGAAAGTGGGGTATATTTGTCAATATTAAAAAAAGCCCGTAAGAGGGGTATATCTTTCAACATGAGAAAACAACCCAAAAAAAGGGGTATATTTATAAATAGGAAAAAAACCCCGTAAGAGGGGTATATTTGTCAATATTATAAAACAACCCCGAAAGATATACCCCTCTTACGGTGTTGTTTTCTAATATTGACAAATATACCCCTCTTACGGGGTTGTTTTCTCATATTGACAAATATAACCCTCTTACGTGGTTGTTTTCTCATATTGACAAATATACCACTTTTTTGGTATTGGTTTCTCTTGTTGAAAGATATGCCCCTCTTACGGGGTTGTTTTCTAATATTGACAAATATACCCCTCTTACGAGGTTGTTTTATCATATTGACAAATATACCACTTTTTTAGGGTTGTTTTCTAATTTTGAAAGATATACCCCTCTTACAGGGTTATCTTCTAATATTGACAAATACACCCCTCTTACGGGGTTGTTTTCTCGTATTAAAAAAAATACCACTTTTTTAGGGTTGTCTTCTCATGTTCAACGATATATTCCTCTTACGGGGTTGTTTCCAAGTATTGAAAGATATACCCCTCTTACGAGGATATTTTCTCATATTGACAAATATACCCCTCTTACGGGGTTGTTTTCTAATATTAACAAATATAACCTCCTTAGGGGGTTGTTTTCTAATATTGATAAATATACCCCTCTTTACGGGTTGTTTTCTCATGTTGACAAATATACCACTTTTTTGGGGTTGTTTTCTCATGTTGAAACATGTACACCTCTTACAGGGTTGTTTTCTAATATTAACAAATATATCCCTCTTACGGGGTTGTTTTCTTATAATGACAAATATACCACTTTTATAAGGTTGTTTTCTCATGTTGAAAGATATACCTCTCTCACGGGGTTGTTTTCTAATATTAACAAATATACCCCTCTTACGGGGTTGTTTTCTAATATTGACAAATATACCCCTCTTACGCGGTTGTTTTTTCTTATTGACAAATATACCACTTTTCTGGGGTTTTTTCTCATGTTGAAAGATATACCCCTCTAACGGGGTTATTTTCTAATATTGACAAATATACCCCTCTTACCGGGTTGTTTTCTCAAATTGACAAATATACCACTATTTTGGAGTTGTTTTCTCATGTTGAAAGATATAACCCTCTTACAGGGTTGTTTTCTAATATTGACAAATATACCCATCTTACGGCGTTGTTTTCTCATGTTGAAAGATATACCCATCTTACGGGGTTGTTTTCTAATATTGACAAATATACCCCTTTTATAGGGTTGTTTTCTAATATTGAAAAATATATCCCACTTACGGGGTTGTTTTCTCATATTGAGAAATATAACCCTCTTCCAGGGTTGTTTTCTCAAATTGACAAATATACCACTATTTTCGAGTTGTTTTCTCATGTTGAAAGATATATCCCTCGTACAAGATTGTTTCATAATATGGATAAATATACCCCTCTTACGGCGTTGTTTTCTCATGTTGAAAGATATACCCCACTTACGAGGTTGTTTTCTAATATTGACACATATACCCCTCTTATGGGGTTGTTTTCTCATGTTGAAAGATATACCCCTCTTTCGGGGTTATTTTCTAATATTAACAAATATACCCCTCTTATAGGGTTGTTTTCTCAAATTCACAAATATACCACTTTTTTGGGGTCATTTGTTCATTTTGAAAGATATACTCTTCTTACGGGGTTGTTTTCTAATATTAACAAATATACCCCTCTTACGGGGTTGTTTTCTCATGTTGAAAGATATATCCCTTTTACGGTGTTGTATCTTAATATTGACAAATATACCCCTCTTATGGGGTTGTTTTCTCACATTGAATTATATATCCCTCTTATGGGGTTGTTTTCTCATGTTGAAATATGTACCCTTCTTACGGGGTTGTTTTGTAATATTGACAAATATGCCCCTCTTACGGGATTGTTTTCTCATATTGACAAATATACCACTCTTTTAGGGTTGTTTTCTCATTTTGAAAGATATACCCCTCTTACGGTGTTGTTTTCTAATATTGACGAATATACACCTCCTACAGGGTTGTTTTCTCATATTGACAAATATACAAATTTTTTTGGGTTTGTTTTCTCATGTTGAAAGATATACCCATTTTACGGGGTTGCCTTTTATTATTGACAAATATACCCCTCTTACGGAGTTGTTTTCTCAAATTCATAAATGTACCACTATTTTGGATTTGTTTTGCTCATTTTGAATGATATACCCCTCTTACGGGGTTGTTTGCTAATATTGACAAATATAACCCTCTTACGGGGTTGTTTTCTCATTTTGACAAATATACCACTTTTTTGGGATTATTTTCTCATGTTGAAAGATATACCCCTCTTACGGGGTTGTTTTCTAATATTGACCAATATACCCCTCTTACAGGGTTGTCTTCTCATATTAAACAATATACCACTCTTCTAGGGTTGTTTTCTCATGTTGAAAGATATATCCCTCTTACGGGGTTGTTTTCTAATATTGACAAATATACCCCTTTTACGGGGTTGTTTTCTCATATTGACATATATTCCACTTTTTTGGGGTTGTTTTCTCATGTTGAAAGATATACCCCTCTTACGGGGTTGTTTTGTCAAATTGACAAATGTACCCCTCTTACGGGGTTATTTTCTAATATTGAAACATATACCAATCTTACGGGGTTATTTTCTCATATTGACAAATATACCCCTTTTACGGGGTTGCTTTCTAATATTTATAAATATGAGAAAACAATCCTGTAAGAGGGGTATCTTTGTAAATATAAGAAAACAATCCTGTAATATGGATATATTTGTAAGTATGAAAAAATAACCCCGTGAAAGGGGTATAGTTGTGAGTATGAGAAAATAACCCTGTAAAAGTGAAATAGTTATGAGTATGAGAAAACAACCCCGTAAAAGATGTATATTTTTTAATATGAGAAAATAACCTAGTAAGAGGGGTATATTTATAAATGTTAATAAATAACCCGTAAGAGGGTAAATTTGTAAGTATAAAAAACAACACTGTAAATGTGGTGTATTTATAAATATGAGAAAAGAACCCCATAAGAGGGGTATATTTGTGAGTATGAGAAAACAACCTCATAAAAGGAGTTTATTTATGAATGTGAGAAAACAACCCTGTAAGTGGGGTAAGTTTGTGTGTAAGAGAAAGCAACCCCGTAAAAGGGATATATTTTTTAATATGCAAAAAGAACCCGAAAAAGTGGTTTATTTATAAATATTAGAAAATAACCCATAAGAGAGGTATATTTGTGAGTATGAGATAACAACACCATAAATAGGGTATTATTTTTATGAATATGAGAAAACAATTCCATAAGAGCATTATATTTGTAAGTATGATAAACAACCCGTAAAAGAGGGTATATATATCTTATAATATGAGAAAAGATCCTCGTAAGAGGGGTATAATTGTAAATATTAAAAAATAACCCCGTAAGTGTGGTATATTTGTGAGTACGAGAAAACAATCCCATAAAAGGAGCATATTTTTTAATATGAGAAAACAGCCTCGTAAGAGGGATATATACGTAAAATTAGAATACAACACCGTAAGAGAGGAATATTTGTCAGTATGAGAAAATAACTCCATAAAAGGGGTATATTTATGAATTTGAGAAAACAACCTGTCACGACCGGATTTGTGGAATCGTGACTGGTGCTAGGAAATGGGTAGACGTAAGGCCACCAAAACCCATGGGAAGCCTGACTATTGACTAACTCAATCAAAGAATAATTTAAATTCTACCCATTATAACAATAATTCAGAACTAACTTTCAACCACCCATATACTATATATTTACTTTAGTTTGCTAGCGCAAATAGCCAAAACCTAGTTTAACATGCCAATACAAAATAATAAATTTTGAAATTACTACTGCAGAGAATCTAGAATTCTAAAAATAAAAAAATACTAATATAGTTAGTTACATTAAACCTGAAGATGAAGGAAGTCGGGCTGCTAGAGGAAAATAACTGTGGGAAAATAACAAATACCTGAAAAATAATTAAATTTGAGATTGTCAGTCTCGAGAGTGAGTTAACATCATATACTCCAAAAATAAACACAGCCACCTCAATAGAATATTAATTTATTCAATATAAAATATTATATCATATTTAAACGCGTGACATGCCATGACTCAGTAAAATATAATTTACATGTTACGGGATGAGTACCTCAGTAGAATCCTAACCCCAACGCTAACAATCTTTCGACTCTCTCACTCCAACAGGACTAACGCCCAGAGAGCGGAGCTCAACTAGGGACCTTAAATCTAGTCTGGTCACTTAATTTCCAATAAAGTCGGCGCCTAGAAAGCAATGCTCCACCATGGACCTTTAATCCGACAATCTAATCTTCACAGCCTAGAGAGTTGAAACTCAACCGGGGCAAGTCTTAAAATATTCTTTTACTACCTGTGTTAGATTTATACCGGTGCGTACGCGGTCCTGATGCAAGCCATCATGTGGCATGTTCTACTGTCATCTCATCCCGAGTTAATATGCAATCGTAATATTATTGAATGGGAAAATGACATATGAATAGCAAATAGATAATTAATTCTATAAAATAGTTATTTAGATGAATAGTAAATAAATAAATAATTTAAATCTATAAATCAATTAATCAGAATTGCTATATAAAATTATAGCATGACATATGTATAGTAGATATATGACTTTAACTCACAGTTCTGATGACCCCTTTGCTCTGTTTCTAAGCCTCGAGTGGAGCAGACATAAATGATGGATTATCTATTCACGGAAACAATTCAATCAATAATATAGAACATTTAATAAATAACCCTAGGCCTAGACTCTTAGAATTGACTGTCTAAGAATTTTGACTCGAAAATTCTACCGAAAATTCGGCAGAACTTCCCCTAAAATACGGACGTTTACCCTCGTATAACGGGTCTAGAACCTGCCAGAAACACTTCTAATATATATCAATTATTTAACAGGAGTCGGGCCACCAAAACTACATTATTTTTTCCGACTCTGCAACACACCACATACCACAATTATTTTACAGACGGTCCGACATAATATTTATTTCGACAACCAGTCCACACATATTTTTCTGGTATTTATACTAATTCAACACCATCACATCCATCATAAAATAATACAATAATTAATCAATATAAAGTTTAATTAACAATTTCTAAAATCAATAAGCTAAAGAATTATTGAGACGCTTAATAAATCGATCATCGAAGTCCGATCGACGATCCAAGCACGCCTACGAACTCGAAATCATGCGCAGATAATGATTCTAGCACTTGATTCTCCGACCCGGTCCCGATCATCAGAAAAAATCACGGACAGTTTCGACCGTCAATTTTCAAACAGAGTCCAATCACCGCAAAATTAGTGTCATTGTCATTCTCATGATGAGAGGAGCCTGATGGTGTATTCTAATCAATCTAACATCGCCGAAGATGGTCGGAAAGGTCCAAAAACTGAGCTACCTTCCTAATTTTTTTCCCTTTCGCCGGAGCTCTCTTCTCTGGTTACCATGTCATTGCTACTGCCCTAAACAGAAAGCTCACGCTTAGATGAGTTGATCGCCACCTAACTCAGTTGGCACTGTCGCTGAAGACACCATGCACGGTGTCGAACAACTACTGCCATCTTTTTTTTTTGCCGTCTATCGTCATCCTAAAATGCTGCTGTTGTTGCCACTGATGAGCTAGCCGGCGTCAATTGTATCTCCGATCAACTTCCCCACCACCCATGCCAACTCCTCTCTTCTTAGCCATTAATGGCAGCCTCCACTCTCCCTCATTCATCTCTTCTTCGTTCTTTTCTCTTTCTCTCCTTTCTCTTTCATTCATAAATTAGTCCTCAAAACTTAACAACCATTTATTCGGGAAAATATCGGCTAAACCCTCAAACTTGATATTATCCTTTCAATCAAAACCCTAATCCTTAAATTTTGGGCTAAATTAAAATTATAGAAAAATAGAGAGTTACTTATTTACCCTTGCTTTTAATGAAAATATTACTAAAATACCCCTATCGACATATTGAATTACAAAAATACCAACCGTAAGAATTTTCATTTAAACCCCATATTAATCCAATTATACTTTTAGCCCCTATCTCATAATTAATTGTCAAATTAATCCTAACACTTAATTAACTTAAGTAATCAATTTGTTGACTATTTTTCAATTTAATCTAATACCATTTGCTAAGCCATTCCCCAATGAATTCTTTTATAAAAATATTATTATTATTTATTTTATAACTTTCAAAGATAACATTTAATTCATATATTTATATTGAGAGAAAATTTGAGTATGACCTATATATATATAAAGAAAAATAATTTATCCTCTATGAAACTCAATTAATTACTTGAAAATTAAACTAATTAGATATAGTTAAATAAATTCTTTTATTTTTATCTAGCATTAAAATTCTATTTTAAATCATCCCAATTCAATTAATTAAAATTAAATTACATTAAATTAAATAAAAAACTTGTTATTCTAATCATATCTATTAAATTAAGACTTTTAGTTTTATTATTATCATCTTCTAAATCCTTATTAGTTATTATTATTATTATTATTATTAAAAGAAGAATCTCGGGTGTTACACAACCTCCTCAGTGTGGAATATTTATGAGCATGAGAAAGCAACCCCGTAAAACGGGTATAATTTTTTATATGAGAAAACAACTGCGTAAGAGGGATATATTTATATATATTAAAAAAGAACCCCATAAGAGGGGTATATTTGTGAGTATGAGAAAAGAACCCTATAAATTGGGTATATTTGGGAGTATAAGAAATGATCCCGTAAAAGGAGTATATTTTCTAATATGAGAAAACAACCACGTAAGAGCGGTGTATTGTGAGTATGAGAAAAAAATCCTATAAAGGAGTATATTTGTGAGTACGAGAAGACAACTCCCTAAAAGTGGTTTATTTATTAATATAAGAAAACAGCTCCACAAGAGGGATATAAATATGAAAAAAGCTACGTAAGAGAGGTATATTTGTGAGTATGATAAAACAACTTCGTAAATAGGATGTATTTGTAAATATTAGAAAACTTTTCCATAAGTGGAGTATATTAATAAATATGAAAAATCAACCTTGTAAGGGGGAGTATATTTATGAATATGAGAAAACAACCTCGTAAGAGGGGTATATTTACCAATATAAGAAAACAATCTCGTAATATGGGTACATTTGTGAGTATGAGAAAATAACCCCGTGAAAGAGGTATAGTTGTGAGTATGAGAAAACAACCCCATATAAGGGGTATATTTGTCAGTATGAGAAATAATCCCGTAAAACAAGCATATTTATGAATATGAGAAATCAACCAAGTAAGAGGGGTATATTTGTAAATATGAGAAAATAATCCCATAAAAGGGGTATAGTTGTGAGTATGAGAAAACAACCCCCTAAAAGGTGTATATTTTTTAATATGAGAAAACAACTAGTAAAAGGGGTATATCTATAAATATTAATAAATAATCCCGTAAGAGGGGTACATTTATGAGTATGAGAAACAACGCCGTAAATATGGTATATTTATAAATATGAGAAAATAACCCTGTAAGAGGGGTATATTTGTAAGTGTGAGAAAACAATCCCATAAAAGGGGTTTATTTATGAATATGAGAAAACAACCTCGTAAGTGAGGTATGTTTGTGAGTAAGAGAAAGCAACCTCGTAAGAGGGATATATTCTTTAATATGTGAAAACAACCTCGAAAGAGTGATAAATTTATAAATATTAGACAATAACCCGTAAGAAGGGTATATTTATGAATATGAGAAAACAACCCTGTAAACAGGGTATATTTATGAATATGAGATAACAACCTTGTAAGAGGGATATATTTGTGTGTATGAGACAACAACACCATAAATGGCGTATTTTTATGAATATGAGAAAACAATCCGACAAGAGCAGTATATTTGTGAGTATGATAAAGCAACCCGTAAAAGGGGTATATCTTATAATATGAGAACAGAACCTCGTAAGAGGGGTATATTTGTGAGTATGAGAAAACAACCCTATAAAAGGCGTTTATTTATAAATGTGAGAAAACAATCCCGTAAGTGGGATATGTTTGTGAGTGAGAGAAAGCAACCCCGTAAAAGGGGTATATTCTTTAATATGTGAAAATAACCCCGAAAGAGTGGTATATTTATAAATATTAGAAAATAACCCGTAAGAGGGGTATATTTGTGGTTCTGAGAAAACAACCCCGTAAGAGGGATATATTCTTTTAATATAAGAAAACAACCTTGTAAGAGGGGTATATTTATGAGTATGAGAAAACAACCCCATAAAAGGGCTATATTTTTTAATTTGAGAAAACAGTCTCGTAGGTAGAGTATATTTTTAAATATTATAAAACTTTTCCATAAGTGAAGTATATTGATGAATATAAGAAATCAACCTTGTAAAAGGGGTATATTTATGAATATGAGAAAACAACCCCGTAAGAGGGGTATATTTGCCAATATAAGAAAATAATCTCGTAACATAGGTATATTTTATGAGTATGAGAAAACAATCCCGTGAAAGCGGTATAGTTGTGAGTATGAGAAAACAACCCCATAAGAGGGGTATATTTGTCAGTTGAGAAAACAATCCCATAAAATGGGTATATTTATGAATATGAGAAATCAACCAAATAAGAGGGGTATATTTGTGAATATGAGAAAATAATCCCGTGAAAGCGGTATAGTTATGAGTATGAGAAAACAGCCCTGTAAGAGGGGTATATTTGTCAGTATGCGAAAACAATCCCGTAAAATGGGTATATTTATGAATATGAGAAATCAACCAAATAACAGGGGTATATTTGTGAATATGAGAAAACAATCCCCTAAAAGGGGTATAGTTGTGAGTATGAGAAAACAACACCGTAAATGTGGTATATTTATAAATATGAGAAAATAACTCAGTAAGAGGAGTATATTTATGAGTGTGAGAAAACAACCCCGTAAAAGGGGTTTATTTATGAATATGAGAAAACAACCCCGTAAATGGGGTATGCTTATGAGTAAGAGAAAGCAATCCCGTAAAAGGGGTATATTTTTTAATATGTGAAAATAACCTGGAAAGAATTGTAAATTTATAAATATTAGAAAATAACTCGTAAGAGGGGTATATTTATGAATATAAGAAAACAACCTCGTAAATGGGGTATATTTATGAGTATGAGATAACAACCTTGTAAGAGGGATATATTTATGTCTGAGACAACAACCCATAAATGGCGTATTTCTATGAATATGAGAAAACAATCCCATAAGAGCGGTATATTTGTGAGTATGATAAAGCAGCCCGTAAAAGGGGTATATCTTATAATATGAGAAAAGAATCTTGTAAGAATGGTATATTTGTAAATATGAAAAAATAACCCCGTAAGAGGGGTATATTTGTAAGTACGAGAAAACAACACCATTAAAGGGGCATATTTTTTAATATAAGAAAGCAGCAATGTAAGAGGAATTTATATGTAAATATTAGAATAAAACATCGTAAGAGAGGAATATTTGTGAGTATGAGAAAAGAACTCAATAAAAGGGGTATATTTATAAATTTGAGAAAAGAACCTCCTAAGTGTGGTATATTTATGCGTATGAGAAAGCAACCCCGTAAAATGGTTATAATTTTTAATATTAGAAACAACTTCATAAGAGGAGTATATTTATAAATATTAAAAAAGAACCCCTAATCAGGGTATACTTGTGAGAATGAGAAAACAACCTCGTAAATGGGGTATGTTTAGGAATATGAGAAAACTACCATGTAAGAGGGGTATATTTATGAGTATGAGAAAGCAACACCATAAAAGAGGTATATTTTATAATATGAGAAAACAACCTCATAAGAGGGGTATATTTGTAAAAAACCAACCCTGTAAGAGGGCTATATTTGTAAGTATGAGAAACCAACCTTGTAACTGGGGTATATGCTTCAATATGAGAAGAAAACACTGTGAAAGGGCTATAGTTATTGATATTAGAAAACAACCTCGTAAAAGGGGTATGTTTTTTTTAATATGAGAAAAAAATCTCATAAGAGGGGCATATTTTTTAATGTGAGATAATAATCCCTTAAGAGAGGTATATTTATAAATATTAGAAAATAACCCCGTATGGGGGTATATTTGTGAGTATGAGAAAGTAACCCCATAAAAGGATTATATTTTATAATATAAGAAGACAACCTTGTAAGAGGGGTATATTTGTGAGTGTGAGAAAACAACTTCGTAAAAGGAGTTGCTTTTTAATATGAGAAAACAACCTCGTAAATAGGGTATATTTGTAAATATTAGAATAAATCCCATAATAAAGGTATATTTGTGAGTATGAGAAAAGAACCTCGTAAAAAGGTTATATTTTTGAATTTGAGAAAACAGCCCCGTGAGTGGGGTATATTTGTAAGTATAAGAAAGCAACCCCGTAACAGGGGTATATCTTTTTAATATGAGAAAGCAACCTCGTAAGAGGGGTATATACATTTGTTAGTATGAGAAAACAACTCGTAAAAGGGGTATATTTTTTAATATGAGAAAAGAATCCCGTAAGTGGGGTATATTTGTAAAAATTAGAAGACAACCTTGTAAGAGGGGTATATTTATGAGTATGAGAAAATAATCTTATAAAAGGGGTATAATTATGATTATGGGAAAACAACCATGTAAGATGTGTATATTTGCGAGTATGAGAAAGCAACCCTATAAGAGGGGTATTTTTCTTTAAACTGAGAAAACAACCTCATAAGAGGGATATATTTATATGCGAGAAAAACCCTGTAAAAGGGGTATATTTTTTAATATGAGAAGATAATCTCGTTGTTAATATTCGAAACAACTCGTAAGATGGGTGTATTTGTGAGTTCGAAAAAAATACTCCGTAAAAGGGTTATATTTTTTATTATGTGTGAACAATCCCGTTAGAGGGATATATTTGTGAGTATATGAAAATAACCTCGTAAAAAGGGTACAATTTTTAATATGAGTAAACAACCTCTAAGAGGGCAATATTTGTAAATATTAGAAAATAATCCCGTAAGAGGCCTATATGTTTAAGTATGAGAAAATAACTGCGTAAATGGGGTACATTTATGAATGTGAGAAAATAACCCTGTAAGAGGGGTATATTTGTAAGTATGAGAAAGCAACCTTGTAAAAAAGGTATTCCTTTTAATATGAGAAAACAAACCCATAAGTGTGGTATATTTGTAAATATCAGAAGACAACCCTGTAAGTGGGATATATTTTTATGTATGAGAAAATAACCCTGTAACAAGGCTATATTTATGAATATGAGAAAACAACCCCGTACGAGCGATATATATGTGAATGTGAGAAAACAACGACGTAAATGACGTATATTTATAAATATAAGAAAATAACTCCGTAAGAGGGGTATATTTTGTAAGTATGAGAAAACAACCCCGTAAAAGGGTTATATTTGTTACCATGAGAAATCAACCTCATAAGAGTAGTATATTTGAAAATATTAGAAAATAATCCTCTATGAGGGGTATATTTATGAGTATGAGAAAATAACCCCGTAAAAAGGGTATATTTTTTAATATTAGAAAATAACCTCGTAAGAGGGGTATATTTATAAATATTAGAAACACAACCCTGTGAGAGGGGTATATTTATGAGTATGAGAAAACAATCTCGTAGAAGGGGTACAATTACGAATATGAAAAAGTAACCCCGTAAGAGGGGTATTTTTTTTAATATGAGAAAACAATCACGTAAGAGAGGTATGTTTATGAATATGAGATAGAAACCCCGTAAAAAAGGTATATTTTCTAATTTAAGAGAACAATCCCATAAGTGGGGTATATTTATAAATATTAAAAAGCAACTTTGTAAGAGGGGTATATTTATGAGTATGAGAAAACAACCCTGTAGAAGGAGTATATTTATGAATATGGAAAAACAACCTCGTAGGAGGGGTATATTTGTGAGTATGAGAAAATAACATAGTAAAAGGGGTATATTTTTCAATATAGGTAAACAACCGCAGAAGTGGGGTATATTGTTTAGTGTGAGAAAATAATCTCATAAAGAGGTATATTTTTTAATGCGAGAAAACAGCCCAGTAAGAGTGGTATATTTGTAGATATTAGAAAACAACCCCTGTAAGAAGGGTCTATTTGTGAGTATGAGAAAACAATACCGTAAAAGGGATATATTTTTTAGTATGAGTGAACAATCTGTAAGAGGGCTATATTTATAATTATTAAAAAATAACCCCGTAAGAGGAGTATATTTGTAAGTATGAGAAACGACCCTGTAAATAGGGTATATGTTTTAATATGAGGGGAAAACACCATGAAAGGGCTATAATTGTTAATATTAGAAAACAACCTTGTAAAATGGGTATGTTTTTTTAATATGAGAAAGCAATCTTGTAAGAGGGGCATATTTTTTAATATGAGATAACAATCCCTTAAGAGGGGTATATTTATAAATATTAGAAAACAACCCCGTATGAGGATATATTTGTGAGTACAACAACCCCATAAAAGGATTATATTTTATAATATGAGAAAACAACCTTGTAAGAGGGGTATATTTGTGAGTGTGAGAAAATAACTCCATAAAAGCAGTTGATTTTTTAATATGAGAAAACAATCTCGTTAAAGGGGTATATTTATAAATATTAGAATAAATCCCCGTAATAAAGGTATATTTGTGAGTATGAGAAAAGAACTTCGTAAAAAGGTTATATTTTTTAATTTGAGAAAATAGCCTCGTGAGGGGCATATTTATAAGTATGAGAAAGCAACCCCATAAGAGATATATATATTTTTAATATGAGAAAGCAACCTCGTAAGAGAGATACGTACATTTGTGAGTATGAGAAAACAACCTGTAAAAGGAGTATATTTTTTAATATGAGAAAACAATCCCGTAAGTGGGGTATATTTGTAAAAGTTAAAAAACAATCTTGCAAGAGGGGTATATTTATGAGTATGAGAAAATAATCCTATAAAATGGGTATAATTATGATTATGGGAAAACAATCTCGTAAGAGGTGTATATTTGCGAGTATGAGAAAGCAACACTGTAAGAGGGGTATTTTTTCTTTAAATTGAGAAAACAACCTCATATGAGGGATATATTTGTGAGTGTGAGAGAACCACCTCGTAAAAGGGATATATTTTTTAATATGAGAAAATAATCTCGTTGTTAATATTAGAAACAACCCCATAAGATGGGTGTATTAATGAGTATGATAAAACAGACCCGTAAAAGAGGTATATTTATGAATATGAGAAAACAACCTCATAAAAGTAGTATATTTTTTAATATGAGAAAACAACCCGATAAGAGGGGTATATTTGTAAGTATTATAAAATAACTCGGAAAGAGGGGTATATTTGTGAGTATAAGAAAACAACCCCATAAAAGGGTATATTTTTTATTATGAGTAAACAATCTATAAGAGGGCTAATATTTATAATTATTAGAATATAACCCCATAAGACGTGTATGTTTGTGAATATGAGAAAACAACCTCGTAAGAGAGTTATATTTATAAATATCATAAAACAACCCCATAAGAGGGGTGTATTTGTGAGAATGTGAAAATAATCCCATAAAAGGGGTATATTTATGAATATGCCAAAACAACCTCGTAAAAGGCATATATTTGTGAGTATGAGAAACTATCCCTGTGTAAGGGGTATGTATTTTAATATGAGCAATCAAAGGGGGTATATTTGAAAGTATGAGAAAACAATCTAGTAAAAGCGGAATATTTATCAATATCACCGTAATAGGGATATATTTGTGAGTATAAGAGAACAACCCCGTAAAACGGGTATCTATTTTATATGAGAAAACAACCCCGTAAGAGGGGTATATTGGTGAATATGAGAAAATAATACCGTAAAAGCAGTATATCTATGAGTACGAGAAAACAACCCCCTAAAAGGATTTATTTATTAATATAAGAAAACATCATTGTAAGAAGGGTATTTGTAAATATTAAAAAATACCCCGTAAGAGAGGTATATTTGTGAGTATGATAAAACAACCTCGTAAGAGGGGTATATTTGTGAGTACGAGAAAATAATCCCGTAAATGAGTATATTTATGAATATGAGCAAATAACCCCGTAAGAGGGGTATATTTTTTATTATGAGAAAAAAACTCCGTAAAAAGGGCAAATTTATGAATATGAGGAAACAACCTCGTAAGTGGGGCATATTTGTGAGTAAGGAAAAGCAACCTCATGAGTGGGATATATTTTTTAATATGTGAAAACAACCCAGAAAGAGTGGTATATTTGTAAATATTAGAAAATAACCCCGTAAGAGAGGTATATTTGTGAGTATGAGAAAACAAACCATAAATAGGGTATATTTATGAATATGGGAAAACAACCTTGTAAGAGGGGATTATTTGAGAGTATGAGACAATAACCCCATTTTATGAATATGAGAAAATAATCCTGTAAGAGCGGTGTATTTGTGAGTGTGACAAAGTAACCACATAAAAGGGGTATATTTTTTAATATGAGAAAACAACCCGCAAAAGGGGTAAATTTGCCAATATAAGAAAACAACACCATAAGTAGGGTATATTTGTGAGTATGAGAAATCTGATCCGTAAAAGGGGTATATCTGTGAGTATGGAAAATCAACCTCGTGAGAGGTGTATATTTGTGAATATGGGAAACCAACCTCGTAAGAGCAGTATATTTGTGAATATTAGAAAACAAACCCGTAAGAGGGGTGTATTTGTGAGTATAAAAAATAACCTTACAAAAGGGGTGTACTTACGAATATGAGAAAACAACCCTGTAAGAAGTGTATATTTGTGAGTGTGAGAAAGAAACCCTATAAACACGTATATTTTTAATATGAGAAAACAACCCCATATAGGGAGTATATTTATGAGTATGAGAAAATAACCCCGTAAAAAGGGTATATTTATCGATCTCACAAAACAACCCCGTAATAGGGGTGTATTTGTGAGTATAAAAGAACAACTGCGTGAAAGGGGTATATTTTCTTGTATTAGAAAACAACCCCGTAAGAGGGGTATATTGTGAGTATGAGAAAACAATCCCATAAAAGGAGTATATTTATGAGCACGAGAAAATAACTCCCTAAAAATGGTTTATTTATTAATATGAGAAAACAGCCCCGTAAGAGGGGTATATTTGTGAGTATGATAAAACAACTCCATAAATAGGGTGTATTTGTAAATATTAGAAAACATCGCCATAAGCAGGGTATATTTATGAATATGGGAAATCAACCCCGTAAGAGGCGTATATTTGTAAATATAAGAAAACAACCCTGTAGGAGGGGTATATTTGTCAATATAAGAAAGCAACCCTGTAATAGGGGTTTACTTGTGAGCATGAGAAAACAACCCTATGAAAGGGGTATAGTTATGAGTAGGAGAAAACAATCCTGTAAAGAGGGGTATATTTGTGAGTATGAGAAAATAATTCCGTAAAAGGGGTATATTTATGAATATGAGAAATCAACCAAGTTAGAGGGGTATATTTGTGAATATGAGAAAACAACATCGTAAGAGGGGTATATTTGTCAATGTAAGAAAACAACCCCGTAATAGGGATATATTTTTTGAGTTTGAGAAAACAACCCTGCGAAAGAGGGTATATTGTTTTAATGTGAGAAAAAACTCCATAAGAGAGGTATATTTATGAGTATGAGAAAACAATCTCGTAAAAGGGGTATAGTTGTGAGTATGAGAAAACAAGCCCGTAAAAAGTATATAGTTTTTAGTATGAGAAAATAGCCTAGTAAGAGGGGTATATTTGTAAATATTATAAGACAACCCCGTAAGAGGGGTATATTTGTAAATATTAAAAGACAACCCCGTAAGAGGGGTATATTTGTAAATATTAAAAGACAACCCCGTAAGAGGATTATATTTGTGAGTATGAGAAAATAATCCTCTAAATGAGTATATTTATGAATATATAACCCCATAAGAGGGGTATATTTTTTAGTATGACAAAAGAACTCCGTAAAATGGGCATATTTATGAATATGGGTAAACAACCCGGTAAGTGGGGCATATTTGTGAGTCAGGGAAAGTAACCCCATGAGCAGGATATATTTTTTAATATGTGAAAACAACCCATAAATAGTGCTATATTTGTAAATATTAGAAAGTAATCCTATAAGAGAGGTATATTTATGAGTATGAGAAAACAACCTCGTAAACAGGGTATATTTATGAATATGAGAAAACAACCTTGTAAGAGGAGATTATTTGAGAGTGAGACAATAACCCCATTTTATGAATATGAGAAAATAATCCTGTAAGAGCGGTATATTTGTGAGTATGACAAAGCAATTGCATAAAAAGGGTATATTTTTTAATATGGAAAAACAACCTCGTAAGATGGGTATATTTGTAAATATCATAAAACAACCCCGTAAAAGGAGTATATTTATGAGTATGAGAAAATAACCCCGTAACAAGGGTATATTTGATATGAGAAAACTTCCCCATTAGAGGGGTATATTCATCAATATTAGAATAAAACCCCGTAAGAGAGGTATATTTGTGAGTATGAGAAAAAAACTCCGTAAAAGTGGTATATTTGTTAATATAAGAAAAAAACCCCGTAACTAGTGTATATTTGTGAGTATGAGAATTGAACTCCGTAAAAGGGGTGTATCTATGAGTATGAAAAATCAACCCCGTAAGAGGTCTATATTCTGAATATCAGAAAATAATCCCGTAAGTGAAGTATATTTGTTACTATGAGAAAAAAATGTCGTAAGAAAGGTACATTTGTGAGTTTGAGAAAACAACCCCGTAATAGGGGTATATTTATATGTATGAGAAAAGAACCCCATAAAAAAGTGTACACTTTTTAATATAAGAGAACAACCTGTAAGAGGGCTATGTTTGTACATATTAGAAAACAACATTGTAAAGGTCTATATTTGTCAGTATGAGAAAACAACCCCGTCAATGCGGTATATTTATGATTATGAGAAAACAACCCCGTAAGGGGATTATATTTATGAGTACGAGAAAGTAATCCCGTAAAAGGCAAATATTTTTTAATATAAGAAATCAACTTCGTAATAGAGGTATATTTGTAAATATCAGAAAACAATCTTGTAAGAGCGGTATATTTGTAAATATTAGAAAATAACCCCGTAAGAGAGATGTATTTGTGAGTATAAGAAAACAACTCCATAAAAGAGGAATATTTTTTAATATGAGAAAACAACCGCGTAAAAGGAGTATATTAATAAAAATTAGAAAACAACCCCGCAAGAACGATATATTAGTGTGTATTAGAAAACAACCCTATATAAGGGGTAGATTTGTCACCATGAGAAAACTACCCCGCAAATTGGAAAAATTTTAAATATGAGGAAACAACCCCGTTAGAGGGATATATTTGTAAATATTAGAATAACCCCGTAATAGGGGTATATTTGTTAGTATGAGAAAACAACCCCGTAAGAGGGTATATTTGTAAGTATGGGAAAATAACCCCGTAAAATGAGTATATTTGTCAATATAAGAAAACAACTCCATTAGCGGGGCAATTTTGTGAGTATGAGAAAATAATTCCATAAATGGGGTGTATTTATGAAAATGAGAAATAAAACCCGTAAGAGGGGTATATTTGTGAGTATGAGAAAACAACCCCGGAAGAGGGGTATATTTGTCAATATTATAAAACAACCCCGCATTAGGGGTATATTTGTTAGTATGAGATAACAATCCCGTTAAAGGGTATATTTTTTACTAAAAGAAAATTACCCGGTATTAGTGGTATATTTGTGAGTATGAGAGAACAACCCCTTAAAAGGGGTAAATTTTCTTATTTGAGAAAATAGCCTAGTAAGAGGGGTATGTTTATAAATATTAGATATACATCCCATAAGAGGGATATATTTATGAGTACGAGAAAACAACCTCCTAAAAGGGGTATATTTGTCAATATAAGAAAACAACCTCATAATAGGGGTATATTTTTTAGTATGAGAAAACAAGCCCGTGAAAGGGATATAGTTGTGAGTATGAGAAAAAAAAACCCATAAAAGGTATTGTAACACCCCCATCACATACTAACCAATAAACATTAGCCAGGAAGCATACAAGCGTCGTAGAATATATACTACAGGTAGATAGGTCAATATGTAGGTTGTTAAGAATCCAGACACAAGGTTATTAATATATAAACATATGATTATACTTAAACATCATTTAACAAGTATTACAAACATCTTCTTATGCCTTATAAGGCATACTTCCATATATATCACATAACTGCATACAAAAATGCATCGGAGGAGACTTCACAAAACTGGCCCAACTTGAGGCTAAAAGCTAGACTTCGCATACAACCAACGGATGCACTACTATTTACAAACCTAAAAAGAAAAATTTTGGAGAGGGGTGAGCCTCCAGCTCAGTAAATAAATAATCAACATAATCTATATCACATACACTTAATACAATTTCCACCCAATCACATAACTTTCCATGATATTCATAGTTTAGGTATAAAGTCATACCATTCTACTCAATTCATTACAACCATCATAGAAGAAATACAATTCAACAATTATGGTTAGTTCTCACGGCTTGTGGATCCCCTTTAATGTGCTGCTCCGCCTCATCCTCACATATCACACACGTAAGCTGCTCCGCCTCATCTCACATTATACACTTTTATAGCCTCTCTAGGCTTTAGCCTCCCAAGGCTTTATATATATATCTTTTTTTTCATAGGGGAATCCACCATTCACATGCACATATGCACTTAACATCACAATTCAATCATTTCACTTATATCATATTTCAGCAATAACAATTGTTCTACTCAACACCAATCATTTCCATCTCAGTCATTCAAACATAAGCAATATTAAGCAAACGCAACCATTTATGAACATTTGATTAAATATATGAACATAGCAAATATTAACTATTTACTTACTCAAAATATACTTATTCCTTTAGCATATAAGAACCTCCTTTCTCCACAACTTCCTTTCCGTGCCTTTGAGTACCTGTCAACACATTCATCAATTCACATTTCATGCATATTACAAATATTCATGTAAATGCGAATTCTAATGCATTACAAGATCATCCCCTCTCTAATTCATAGGTCTAACTCTTCCTCTAAGACTCTCAATTACTGTTTTAATATCCTATAAACATTTCCCATCTAGTTAAATACCAATCTAACTCAAATTAACATCAATAAATTGCATAAAACTAATCTCCAACATTTCTGTTTTCTAGACAGAATTTAGTACCAAGGTATATTTATTGCTGGGCAAAATTGGCTTAATACAAAAATCTCATATTAAATTGACATATCCATTTATGCGTCTAGTTTCATCTCCAAGAAGAATTACTCAATTCCGACTTCTATAGATTTAATTATTTTCAAATTACTGAGCAAGGGTCATACAGCTAGTTGTACCCGAGCAGCAATCTGTTTGCTCAATTTAAGCAACCAAAACGGCAAAAATAGCAAAATCACAAAACTACAAAGTTATAGAGGACTCTTTAAAATTTCCATAGACACCAATTAAGCTTAATTTGGACTTATATAACCCATGTTATGCCTAAAATACAGAATATCAAGGTTGCTGGAATTTTGACAGTTTTCTATCTTAACATACTTAAACTTAAATCAAGCTTAATCTTTATGCAATCATTCAATACTCTACTAATTCATGATAATCAGACCTTTAATTAATCAATGAGACCATCAAATGAAGTTTTCCAATTTGTAATCAAGAACCCTAATGACAAATTAATAACACTCAAGTAACAACTTACCAATTTCAGCTTTTGGGTTGCTAATATGCTTAAATCCTTTAGCTTTAGCTTGGCTCCTTCAATAGTTGGCAAAATCCTATCTTAATCTTAAGTTTTTCTAGGTATTCCACTCCTCTCTCTTATTCCAAATTTTGTGTTTTTGGCCATGAACGAATTTTAGAGAAATGAAGAGGTAAAATGAGCTTACTCATGGTTCCAATTTCCAATATTCCTCTCTTAATGCCACCACCTACTAAACTATTTTTATCACCCTAAATTAATTCTTACTAACCATATATAGGTACTAACTTTTAATTGTATCTTTTAAGTCCAATCTATTTACCCAACCTTCAACTATTGGTTCAATTAAGTCTTAAGGCTTAATACACATAACCCAAGTACTTAATCAACTTATCTAAATTAATAATCTAATATCATGCTTCTTATTCTCTACTTATAATTAATATATATATGTTCTCATAAAATAAAAATATCATTGATATACCATCATCTGCCCAATGATTAAATGTAAATGCACATAACATGGATGATGAGAAAATGCAGGCGTTACAGGTATATTTTGTGAATATGAGAAAACAACCCCGTAAGAGGGGTATATTTGTCAATATAAGAAAACTACTTCATAATAGGGGTATATTTTTTAGTATGAGAAAATAAGCCTGTGAAAGGGGTATAGTTGTGCATATGAAAAAAAATTCCGTAAAAGGTGTATACTTTTTAATATAAGAAAACAGCCCAGTAAGAGGGGTATAATTGTAAGAATTAATAAACAACCCCATAAGAGGGGTATCTATGTGAGTATGAGAAACAGCACCGCAAATGTGGTATATTTATAAATATGAGAAAATAACCCTGTCAGAGGAGTATATTTGTGAGTATGACAAAACAACCCCGAAAGAGGGGTATATTTATCAATATCTTAAAATAACCCCGTATTAAGGGTATACTTTTAAGTATGCGAAAATAATCCCGTAAAAGGGATATATTTTTTACTAGAAGAAAACAACCCCATATTAGAGGTATATTTGTGAGTGTGAGAGAACAACCCCTTAAAAGGGGTATAATTTTTTGTTTGAGAAAACAACCTACTAAGAGGGCTATGTTTGTAAATATAATAAATACACCCCATAAGAAGGATATATTTGTGAGTATGAGAAAACAACCCCTTAAAAAGGGTATATATGTTAATATGAGCAAATAGCCCCATAAGAGGTGTATATTTGTTAATATTAGAAATAACCCCCGTAAGAGGGGTATATTTATGAGTATGGAAAAATAATCCCGTAAAATGGGTATATTTGTCAATGTAAGAAAACATCTCCATAAGTGGGGTATATTTTTTAGTATGAGAACATCACTCTATAAAAGGGTCATACTTATGATTATGATAAATCAACCAAGTAAGAGGGATATATTTGTGAATATGAGAAAACAACCCTGCAAGAGGGGTATATTTGTCAATATAAGAAAACAACCTCATAATGGGGGTATAAACAACCCTATAAGAGGAGTATATTTGTGAGTATGAGAAAATAATCCTGTAAAAGGGTTTAATATGAGAAAAGAACGTCGTAAATGGGGTGTCTTTTTTAATATGAGAAAACAACTTCGTAAGAGGGGTATATTTATAAATTCATAAAATAACCTCGTAAGTGGGGTATATTTGTGTTTATGAGAAAACAACCCCGTAAAAGTGGTATATTTACCAATATAAGAAAACAACATTGTAAATAGGATATATTTGTGAGTATGAGAAATCAACTCCATAAAAGGGGTATATTTATGAATATGGCCAATCAACCGCATAAGAGGTGTATATTTGTGAATATGAGATAACAACCCTGTAAGAGAGATATTATAATGGCACGGATCATATTACATGAGATATTGTACACTTTGGCCCCCACTGGCCTCGTGGTTGTCCCCTTGGCGGGTTCAAGAACTTCTTAGAGGTCACTCATCCTAAAATTTCCTTGAACCAAGCACGTTTAACTTTGGAGTTCCTACAACTACACAACCAAACAACAAAAAGGCACATCTTGTGATTAGTTCAAACTCTTTACATATATATTATCAACTATTTCCCATCTCATTTCAATGTGCAATTCGATTCATTCATGTACCCCCATACCTTAGAGTGATGCCATCCTAGAAGCCTGCCAGAATTCGCTCCTTGTCTAGGCATCCTATCCTTGCCTCAGCATCAACTTCCTGCCCTCGTCGGACCACTTATCTAGTTCATGCTATCACAGATATAATTGTAAATATTAGAAAATAACCCCGTAAGAAGGGTGTATTTGTGAGTATGAGAAAATAATCCCGTAAAAGTGATATATTTATGAATATGAGAAAACAACCACCTGACAGCCATATATTTGTGAGTATGAGCGAGAAATCCCATAAAAGGAGGAAATATTTGTGAGTATGATAAAACAACCCTATAGAATGGGTATATTTATCAATATAAGAAAATAATCCTGTAATAGGGGTATATTTATGAGTATGAGTGAACAACCCCGTGAAAGGAGTATAATTTTTAGTGTGATAAAACAACCCCGTAAGAAAGGAATATTTGTTAGTATGAGAAAACAATCCCGTAAAAAGGAGTTTTTTGTGAATATGGAAAAACAACCCCCTAAAAGGGTTTATTTATTAATATGAGAAAACAATTCAATAAGAGGGGTCTATTTGTAGATATGAAAAAAACTTCGTAGGAAGGGTATATTTGTGAGTATGATAAAACAACCCTGTATATGGTGTGTATTTGTTAATATAAGAATAATTTCGTAAATAGGGTACATTTATAAATATGAGAAATCAACCCCGTAAGGGGGGCTATATTTATTAGTACGAGAAAACGACCCTATAAAATAGATATATTTATCAATGTCAGAAATAACCCCGTAATAGAGGTATAGTTATAAGTATGAGAGAACAACCCCGTGAAAGGGCTGTAATTTTTAATATGAGAAAACAACCCTATAAGATGGGTATATTTATAAGTATGAGAAAACAATCCCGTAAAAGGAGTATATTTGTGAGTATGAGAAACTAACCCCCTAAAACGGATTTATTTATTAATATGAGAAAACAGCCTAGTAAGAGGAGTATATTTATAAATATTAGAAAATAACCCCATAAGTGGGGTATATTTCTTAGTATGAGAATACAACTCCGTAAATGGGATATATTTATGAATATGAGAAATCAATCCTATAAGAGCGTATATTTGTGAATGTGAGAAAATGACCTCGTAAGAGGAGTATATTTTGAGTATGAGAATACAACTCTGTAAAAGGAGTATATATTTATGAGTATGAGAAAGCAACCCCGTAAAACGGATATAACTTTTAATATGAGAAAACAACCTCATAAGAGGGGTATACTTGTAAATATCAGATAACAACCCTGTAAAAGGGGTATGTTTGTGAGTATCAGAAAATAACCCCGTAAATCGGATTTATTTATGAATATGAGAAAACTACCATGTAAGAGGAGTATATTCGTGAGTATGAGAAAGAAACCTGGTAGAAGTGTTATATTTTTTAATATAAGAAAACAACCTCGTAAAAGGGATATATTTGCAAATATCACAACACAACCCCGTAAGAGGGGTATATTTGTGAGTTTGAGAAGATAACCCCGTAAATGGAGTATATGTTTTAATATGAGCAAGAAAACCCCATAAAAGGGTTATAATTGTAAATATTAGAAAACTATCCCGTAAGAGGGTATATTTATGAGTTTGATAAAATAATCCCGTAAATAGTGTATATTTTTTAATATGAAGAAACAACCTCGTAAGAGGGGTATAATTGTAAATATTAAAAAAAACAACCCCTTAAGAGGGGTATATTTGTGAATATGAGAAAACAACATCGTAAAAGGGGTATATTTGTTAATATAAGAAAATAACCCCGTAAGTGGGGTATTTTTCTGAGTATGAGAAAATAACAACGTAAAAGGGGTATATTTATGAATATGAGAAACGAATACTGTAAGAGGGGTATATTTGTGAAAATGAGAAAATAATCCTGTAAGAGAGCTATATTTTTCAATACAAGAAAGCAATCCCGTAAAAGGGGCATATTTCTTAGTATGGGAAAACAATCTCGTAAAAGGTGTATATTTGTGAATATGTGAAAATTATCCCATAAAAGTGGTATATTTGTAAGCACGAGAAAACAACCTATAAAAGCGTTATATTTATGAATATGACAAATCAACCCCGTAAGAGGTGTATATTTGTAAGAATGAGAAACCAATATCGTAAGAGGTCTATATTTGTAAATATTAGAAAACAACCCCGTAGGAGGGGTATGTTTGTGAGTATGAGAAAACAATCCCGTAAATGGAGTGTATTTGTTAGTATAAGAAAATAACTTCATAATAAGGGTATATTTTTAGAATATGAGAAAACAACCCCGTAAGATGGGTATATTTGTTAATATAAGAAAACAACCTTGTAATAGGGGTATATCTTTGAGTATGAGAAAACAGCCCTGTAAATGGGGTATATTTATTAATATGAGCAAACAGCCCCATAATAGAGATATATTTATAAAAATGAGAAAACAGCCCAGTACGAGGGGTACATTTGTGAGTATGAGAAAACAACCACATAAAAGGGGTGCATTTGTCAATATAAGAAAATAACCCCGTAAGTAGGATATTTCTAAGTATGAGAAAACGAATTCGTAAAAGGGGTATACTTATAAATATGAGAAACCAACGAAGTAAGAGGGGTATATTTGTGAATATGAGAAAATAACCCCATGAAAGGGGTATATTTTTTAGTATAAAAAAACAACCCCATAAGAGGGGTATATTTATGAGTATGAGAAAATATTCCCGTAAATGGGGTATATCTGAAAGTATGAGAAACAACTCCGTAGGAGTATTTTTTTAATATGTGAAAACAGCCCAATAACATGGTATATTTGAAAATACTAAAAAAGAATCCCGTAAGAGGGATATATTTGTGAGTATGAGAAACCAACCCCGTAAACGGGATATATTTATTAATTTGAAAAATAACCCCGTAAATAGGGTATCTTTCTTAATATGAGAAAACAACCACGTAAGAAGGATATATTTGTAAATATCATAAAACAACCTCGTAAAGGGGGTATATTTGTTTGTATGAGAAAACAACCCCGTAAAAGGGGTATATTTGCCAATATAAGAAAACAACCCCGTAAAAGGGGTATATTTGCCAATATAAGAAAACAACATAATAAGTAGAACATATTTGTGAGTATGAGAAGTCAACTCCGTAAAAGGGATATATCTATGAATATGGTAAGTCAACTCCGCAAGAGGTGTATATTTGTGAATATAAGAAAACAACCCCGTAAGGGAGGTATATTTGTAAATATTAGAAAACAACCCCGTAAGAGGGGTGTATTTGTGAGTATAAGAAAATAACCTCGTAAAAGGGGTGTATTTATGAATATGAGAAAACCCCATAAGAGGCGTATATTTGTGAATATGAGAAAGAAACTCCTTAAACGTGGTATATTTCTTTAAATAAGAAAACAACCCCGTAAAGAGGGTATATTTGTGAGTATGAGAAAATAACCCCGTAAGAAGGGTATATTTATAAATATTAGAAAATAACCCTGTAAGAGGGGTATATTATTTAATATGAGAAATAATCCCTTAAGGAGGGTATATTTGTAAGAATGAGAAAACAACCTCGTAAAATGGGTACATTTATTAATATCAGAAAACTATCCCGTAAGTAGGGCCTATTTGTGATTATGAAAATTCAACTCCCTAAAAGGAGTATATCTATGAATATGACAAATCAACCCCGTAAGAGGTGTATATTTGTGAATATAATAAAACAACCCCGTAAGAGCAGTATATTTATTAATATTAGAAAACAATCCCAAAATAGGGGTATATTTGTGAATATGAGAAAACAATCTCGTAAGAGGGGTATATTTGTGAATATGAGAAAACAACCACATAAAAGGTGTATATCTTTTAATATGAGAGAACAACCTTTAAGAGGACTACATTTATAAATATTAGAAAATCACACTGTAAGAGGGATATATTTTTTAATATAAGAAAACAACCCCGTAAATGAGGTATATTTATAAATATGAGAAAACAATTCCTTAAGAGGGATATAATTGTGAGTATTAAAAAACAGCCCCGTAAAAGGATTATATTTTTTAATATGAGGAAACAACCATATAAGAGGGCTATATTTGTAAATATTAAAAAACAACCCCGTAAGACGAGTATATTTGTAAGTATGAGAAAACAACTCCGTAAAAGGGTTATATTTATGAATATGAGAAAACAACTTTGTAACAGGGTTATATTTATGAGTATAAGAAAATAACCCTATATATCTTTTAATATAAAAAAAAACCCGTAAGAGAGGTATATTTATAAATATCAGAAAACAAGCTTATAAGAGCGGTATATTTATAAATATTAGAAAGCAACCCCGTAAGAGGGATGTATCTGTGAGTATAAGAAAACAACCCTGTAAAAGGGTTATATTTTTTAATATGAAAAAGCAACTGCATAAGAGGGGTATATTTGTAAATATTAGAAAACAATTTCATAAGAAGAGTATATTTGTGAGTATATGAGAACAACCCTATAAAAAGGGTATATCTTTTAATATGTGAAAACAAGCCCATAAGAGGATTATATTTATAAATATTAGAGTATAGCCCGTAAGGGGATATATTTATGACTATGAGAAAACAACACCGTAAATTAGGTATATTTTTTAATATGAGAAAACAACTCTGTTAGAGGAGTATATTTGTTAATATTAGAAGATAATCCCGTAACAAGGGTATATTTATGAGTATGAGAAAATAACCCGTAAATGGGGCATCTTTTTTAATATGAGAAAATAACCTCGTAAGAGGGGTATATTTGTAAATACTAGAAAATGACCCCGTAAGAGAGTATATTTGTGATTAGGAGAAAACAACCGCATAAAGGCTGCTTATTTGTCAATATAAGAAAATAACTCTGTAAGTATGGTAATTTTATGAGTATGAGAAAATAACTCCATAAAAGAGTGTATTTATGAATATGAGAAATCAAATATGTAAGAGGCGTATATTTGTGAGTATGAGAATAAAACCCCGTAAGAGGGCTATATTTGTCAATATCATAAAACAACCCCATATTAACGGTGTATTTGTACATATGAAAAAACTATCTCGTAAAATGGACATATTTTTTACTAGAACAAAACAACCCCTTAAAAGGCGTATATTTTTTAATTTGAGAAAACAACCCAGTAAGAGGGATATATTTATAAATATTAGAAATACACCCCCTAAGAGGGCTACATTTGTCAGTATGAGTAAACATCCCTATAAAAGGGTTATATTTTTTATAGGAAAAGAAGAACTCCGTAAGAGGGGTATATTTGTGACTATGAGAAAACAACCTCGTAAAATTGGTATATTTATTAATATGAGCAAACAACCCTAGAAGAGGAGTATATTTATAAATATTAGAAAACAATCCTATATTAGGGGTATATTTATGAGTATGAGAAAATAATCCCGTAAAATGGTATATTTGTGAGTATGAGAGAACAACCCCTTAAAAAGGGTATATTTTTTAATCTTAGAAAACAACTCAGTAAGAGGGGTTTATTTATAAATATTAAAAATACATCCCATACAAGGAGTATATTTGTTAGTATAAGAAATAATTCCGTAAAAGAAGTACATTTTGTGAGTATGATAAAACAACCCCCTAAAGGGGGTTTATTTATTAATATGAGAAAACAGCCCAGTAAGAGGGGTATATTTGTAAATATTAGGAAATAACCCCGTAAGAGGGGTATATTTGTGAGTATGAGAAAACAAGTCCGTAAATGGAGTATATTTATGAATATGATATAATAACCTTGTAAGAGGGGTATATTTATGAGTGTGAGACAACAACCCCATAAATGGGGTATTTTTATGAATATGAGAAAACAATCTCGTAATGCGGTTTATTTTTTAGTATAACAAAGCGACCCATAGAAGGGTTATATCTTATAATATGAGAAAAGAACCTCGTAAGAGGGGTATATTTTTAAAATATTAAAAAATAACCCCTAGAGGGGTATATTTGTGAGTATGAGAAAATAATCCCATAAAAGGCATTATTTTTTAGTATGAGAAAACAACCCAGTAAGAGGGATATATACGTAAATATTAGAATACAGCCCTGTAAGAGGAGTATATTTATGAGTATGAGAAAAGAACCCCTAGGAAGGGGTATATTTATGAATTTGAGAAAATAGCCACGTAACTGGGGTATATTTGTAAGTTTGAGAAAGCAACCTTGTAAAAGGAGTATGCATTTTTAATATGAGAAAAAAAACCTCGTCAGAAGGGTATATTTATAAATATTAGAAAATAACCCCATAAGAGGTGTATATTTGTGAGTATGAGAAAATAACCTTATAAAAGGGGTATCTTTGTCAATATAAGAAGATAACCCCATAAGTGAGGTATTTTTCTAAATATGACAAAACAACTCTGTAGATGTGGTATATTTATGAATATGAGAAATCAACCCCGTAATAGAGGTTTATTTGTGAATATGAGAAGACAAGCCCATAAGAAGACTATATTTTTCAATATAAGCAAACAACCTCGCAATAGTTGTATGTTTATGAGTTTTAGAAAACACCCCGTAAAAAGGGTAAATTTTTAATATGAGTAAACAACCCGTAAGAGGGCTATATTTGTAAATATTAGAAAAAAAACCCGTAAGAGAGGTATATTTATAAGTATGAGAAAACAACCTTGGGGTATATTTACGAATGTGAGAAAACAACTCTGTAAAAGCGGTATATTTATGAGTATAAGAAAACAACCCCATAGAAAAGGTATATTTTTAATATGAGAAAATAAGCCCGTAATAGGGATATATTTATAAATATTAGAAGACAACCCTATAAGTGGGGTAGTTTTTGTGTATGAAAAAATAACCCCATAATAGGGGTACACTTATGAATATGCGAACACGATCCTGTAAGAAGCATATATTACAGAATATGAGAAAACAAGCATGAAATTGATGCATATTTATGAATATAAGAAAATAATATCGTAAGAGGGGTATATTTTGTGAGTAGACAACTCCATAAAAAGGGTATATTTGTGAGTATGAAAAATCAACCTCGTAAGAGGGGTATATTTGTAAATATTAGAAGACAACCCCGTAAAAGGGGTATATTTGTGAGTATGAGAAAACAATCCCGTAAAAAGAGTATATTTTTTATTATGAGTAAACAACCTATAAAAGGGCTATATTTGTAATTATTAGAAAATAACCCCGTAAGAGGGGTATATTTGTAAGAGTGAGAAAACAACCACGTAAATGGAGTATATTTATGAATGTGAGAAAACAACCCTGTAACAGGGGTAGATTTTTTAATATAAGAAAATAACCTCGTAAAAGGGGTATATTTATATATATACTAGAATATATTCCTGTAATAAGCGTAATATTTATAAGTGTGAGAAAAAAATCCCATAAAAAGGGTATATTTGTGAATTTCAGAAAAAAATCCCGTAAGTGGAGTATATTTGTAAGTATAAGAAAGCAATCCAGTAAGAGAGGTAAATTTTTTTAATATGATAAAGCAGCCTCGTAAGACGGGTATATTTGTGAGTATAAGAAAAAAAACCCCGTAAAAGGGGTATATTCTTTACTATGTGAGAACAACCTCATAAGAGGGGTATATTTGTGAGTATGAGAAACCAACCTCGTAAAAGGGGTACATTTTTTAATATGAGTAAAAGACCTATAAGAATGCTATATTTATAAATTTTAGAAAACAACACCTTAAAATGAATATATTTTTAAGTATGATAAAACAACCCCGTAAATGGGGTATATTTGTGAATGTGAGAAAATAACCCTGTAAGAGGGGTATATTTATGAGTATGAGAAAACAACTTCGAAAAGGGGATGTATTTGTAAATATTAAAATACATTCCCATAATTAGGGTATATTTATGAGTATGAGAAAGCAACCCTGCAAGAGGAGTATATTTGTGTATATGGGAAGACAACCCCGTAAATGAGGTATATTTATGAATATAAGAAAACAACCCCGTAAAAGGGATATATTTTGTAAGAATGAGAAAACAACCTCGTAAAAGGAATATATTTATGAGTATGAGAAATTAACCTCGTAAGAAGGGTATATTTATAAATATTAAAAAATAAATTCGTATGAGTGGTACAGTTGTGAGTATGAGAAAGTAACCCATAAAAGAGGTATATTTTTTAATATGAGAAAACAATCTCATAAGAGGGGTATATTTATAAATATTAGAAAATAACTCCATAAGAGGGGTATATTTATGAGTATGATAAAACTACCCTATAGAAGGGGTAGATATTTTATTATGAGAAAACAACCTTGTAAGAAGGGTATATTTATGAGTTTGACAAAAAAATCCCAGGTATATTTTTTACTATGTAAGAACAAGCCCGTAAGAGGGGTATATTTGTGAGTATTAGAAAATAACCTCGTAAAAGGAGTAAATTTTTTAATATGAGAAAATAACCACGTAAAATGGCTATATTTGTAAATATTAGTATATACATCCCCTTAATAAGGGTATATTTGTGAGTATGAGAAAAGAACCCGTAAAAGGGTTATATTTCTGAATTTGAGAAAACAACACGGTAAGTGGGCTATATTTTTAAGTATGAAAAAGTAACCTCATAAGAGAGCCCGTAAAAGTGGTAGATATTAATATGAGAAAACAACCTCGTAAAAAGTATATATTTATAAATATTAGAATACATCCCCGTAATTAAGGTATATTTATGAGTACGAGAAAACAACCCCGTAAGAGGGGTATATTTGTGTGTATGAGATAACAACCCCATAAATGGAGTATATTTTTTAATATGAAAAATATTCCTATAAGTAGAATATTTTTGTTAATATTAGAAAATAACCTCGTAAGAGGGGTATATTTGTGAGTTTGACAAAAACAACCCCGTAAAAGGAGTACATTTTTTATTATATGAAAATAAGCCCGTAAGAGGGGTATATTTGTGAGTATGAGAAATAACCTCATAAAAGGGGTAAAATTTTTAATATCAGAAAACAACCTCATAAAATAGGTATATTTGTAAATCTTAGTATACATCCCCATAATAAGGGTATGTTTGTGAGTATGAGAAAAGAACCTCATAAAAGGGTTATATTTCTGAATTTAAAAAAGAAAAAACAGGGTAAGTGGGCTATATTCTTAAGTATGAAAAAGCAAACCCGTAAGAGATGTATGTTATTTTAATTTGAGAAAACAACCTCGTAAGAGGGGTATATTTGTGAGTATGAGAAAACAATCCCATACATTTTAAATATGAGAAAACAATACTGTAACTGGATTATATTTGGAAGTATGAGAAAACAACACCGTAAATAGAATGTATTTATGAATGTGTGAAAACAACCTGGTAAGAGGGGTATATTTGTGAGTATCAAAAAGCAACTCCGTAAAAAAGGTATATTTTCGAATGTCAGAAACCAAGCCCGTAAGAGGCGTATATTTTGTGAGTATAAGACAATAACCCCATAAAAATGGTAGATTTTTTAATATGAGAAAACAATCTCATAAAAAGGATATATTTTTAAATATTAGAATACATCCCCATAATTAGTGTATATTTATGAATTTCAGAAAATAGCTCCATAAGTGCCGTATACTTGTAAGTATGAGAAAGCAACCCCATAACAGTGATATATTTTTTTAATATGAGAAAATAATCTCGTAAGAGGGATATATTTGTGAGTATGAGAAAACAACCCCATAAAATGGTTATATTTTTAAACTTGAAAAAATAATCCCGTAAGTGGGATATATTTGTAAATATTTCAAGACAATACTGTAAGAGGGGTATATTTATGAGTATCAGAAAATAACCCTAAAGAAGGGGTGTATTTATGAATATGAAAAAACAACCCCGTAAAAGGGGTATATTTGTGAGTATGAGAAAACAATCCCATAAAGGGTATATTTCTTAATATGAGAAAATAGCCGAGTAAGAGAGATATATTTGTAAATATTAGAAAACAACCCTGTAAGAGGGGTATATTCGTGAGTATGAGAAAACAATCCCATAAAAGCGATATATATTTTATTATGAGTAAACAACCTATAAGAGGGTTATCTTTATAATTATTAGAAAATAACTTGGTAAGAGGGGTATATTTGTAAGAGTGAAAAAATAACCATGTAAATGGAGTATATTTATGAATATGAGAAAACAACCCCATAACAGGGGTAGATTTTTTAATATGATAAAACAACCTCGTAAAAGGGATATATTTATATATATATTCGCATACATTCCAGTAATAAGCGTATATTTGTGAGTATGAGAAAAAAAACCCCTTAAAAAGGGCATATTTGTGAATTTGAGAAAAAGTCCCGTAAGTGGAGTATATTTATAAGTATGAGAAAGCAATCTCGTAAGAGGGGCATATTTTTTTAATATAAGAAAACAACCTCGTAAGAGGGGTATATTTATATGTATAAGAAAAACAACCTCGTAAAAGAATATATTCTTTACTATGTGAGAATAACCCCGTAAGAGGGATATATTTTTTAGTATGAAAAACCAACCTCATAAAAGAGGTACATTTTTTAATATGAGTAGAAAACCTGTAAGAAAGCTATATTTATAAATCTTAGAAAATAACAACGTAAAATGGGAATATTTTTAAGTATGAGAAAACAACCCCATAAATGGGGTATATTTATGAATGTGAGAAAATAACCATGTAAGAGGGGTATATTCATGAGTATGAGAAAATAACCCCGTAGAAAATATATATTTTTTAATATGAGAAAACAAGCTCGTAAAATGGGTAGATTTTTTAATATGAGAAAACAACCTCGTAAAAAGGATATATTTATAAATATACCTCATAATAGGGGTATATTTATGAGTTTGATAAAAAAATCCCGGGTATATTTTTTACTGTAAGAACAAGCCCATAAGACGGGTATATTTGTGAGTATGAGAAAACAACCTCGTAAAAAGGGTAAATTTTTTAATATGAGAAAACAACCTCGTAAAAGGGGTATATTTGTAAATATGAGTATACATCCCCGTAATAAGGGTATATTTGTGAGTATTAGAAAAGAACCCCGTAAAGGGAGTATATTTATGAATTTGAGAAACCAACATGGTAAGTTGGCTATATTTTTAAGCATGAAATATATTCTTTTAATTTGAAAAAACAACATCGTAAGAGGGGTATATTTGTGAGTATGAAAAGAACCCCGTACATTTTTAATATGAGAAAACAATCATGTAACTGGGGTATATTTATAAATATTAAAAGACAAACCTGTAAGAGGGGTATAATTATGAGTACAAGAAAACAACCCCGTAGAAGAGGTATAATTATGAATATAGAAAAACAACCCCGTAAGAGGGGTAATTGTGAGTAGGAAAAAGTAACCCCGTAAGAGGGGTATATTATTTTAAGATGAGAAAACAACCTCATAAGAGTGAGATGTTTATGTGTATGAGAAAATAACCCCATAAAATGGGTATATATTATAATATGAGAAAATAATCCCATAAGTTGGGATTAATATTAGAAAATAATCCCGTAAAAGGGATAAATTTTTTAATATGTGATAACAACTCTCTAAGAGGGGTACATTGTTTAATATGTGAAAAGACCTCGTACGAAGGGTATATTTGTGAGTATAAGAGAACAACCCTATAAAAAGGTGTATATTTTTTAAGTTGAGAAAACAATCCCGTAAATTGGATATATTTATAAATATTAGAAGACAACCTTGTAAGAGGGGTATATTTATGAGTATGAGAAAACAATCACGTAGAAGGGGTATATTTATGTATAATATACAATAACCCCATAATAGAGGTTTATTTATGAGTATGAGAAAACAACCCCGTAAAAGGGGCATATTTGTCAAAATAGAAAAATAATCCTGTAAGTGAGGTATGTTTGTGAGTGTGAGAAAACAATCCTATAAAAGGGGTATATTTTTCAATATGTGAAAACAATCTTGTAAGTGGAGTATATTTGTAAATATTAGAAGACAATCCTGTAAGAGGGGTATATTTATGAGTATGATAAAACAACCCTGTAGAAGGGCTATATTTATAATTATTAGAAAATAAGCTCGTAATAGGGGTATATTTGTAAGAACGAGAAAACAACCCCGCAAGAGGAGTTGTTTTATGACTATGAAAAAATAATCATGTAAAAGCGGTATATTTTATAATATGAGAAAACAAGCCCGTTAGAGGGGTATATTAATAAATATTAGAATACAATCCTCTAAGATGGGTATATTTACGTGTATGCAAAAACAACCCCGTAAAATCAGTATATTTATGAATACGAGAAAATAACTCCCTAAGAGGGGTATGTTTGTGAGTATGAGAAAACAACCCCGTAAAATGAGTATATTTTTTAATGTGAGTACACAACCTGTAAGAAGGCTATATTTTTAATTATTAGAAAATAACCCCGTAAGAGGGGTATATTTGTAGGTATGAGAAAATAATCCTGCAAATGGAGTATATTTATGAATGTGTGAAAACAACCTCATAAGAGGAGTATATTTGTGAGTATGAGAAAATAACCCCATAAATATGGTATATTTTTTAATATGTGTAAGCAATCCCGTAGGAGGGGTATATTTGTAAATATTAGAAGCTAATCTTGTAAAAGTGGTATATTTGTGTGTATGACAAAATAACCCCGTAAAATTCATATATTTATAAATATTAGAAAAAAACCTCGAAAAAAGGGGTATATTTGTGAGTATGAGAATACAACACCATAAATCGTGTATATTTATGAATGTGAGAAAAGAACACCATAGGAGAGGTATATTTGTGAGTGTGATAAAGCAACCCTGTAAAATGGGTTTATTTTTTAATATGAGAAAACAACCTCGTAAATGGGGTATATTTATAAATAGTAGAAATAACCCCTTCAGAGGGGTATCTTTGAGAGCATGAGAAAACGACCCAGTAACGAGGTATATCTTTTAATATGAGAAAACAATCCCGTAAGGGAGGTATATTTGTGAGTATGAGAAAATAATCTCGTAAATAGGGTGCATTTCTTAATATGAGTAAATAACCTATAAGAGGGGCTATACTTGTAAATATTAAAAAATAACTCCGTAAAAGGGGTATATTTGTAAGTATGAGAAAATAACCCTGTAATAGAGTAATGTTTATGAATGTGAGAAAACAACCCGGTAAGAGGGGTATATTTGAGAGTACCAAGTAATCCTATAAAAAATGTATATTTTCTAATATCAGAAACCAAGCCCCTAAGAGACGTATATATGTAATTATTAGAAGAGAACCCTGTAAGTGGGATATATTTTTGTATATGAGAAAACCATCCCATAACAGGGGTATATTTATGAATATGAGAAACCAACCCCGTAAGAGGGGTATATTTGTGAGCATGAGAAAACAACCTCGTAGAAGGAGTATATTTATAAATATGGGAAAACAACCCCGTAAGAGGGGTATATTTATGAGTATGAGAAAACAACCACGTTAAAGGAGTATATTTATAAATATGGGAAAACAACCCCGTAAGAGGGGTATATTTATGAGTATGAGAAAACAACCACGTTAAAGGAGTATACTTGTCAATATAGGAAATCTACCCCGGAAATAGGTTATGTTTGTGAGTATGAGAAAACAACCTCGTAAGGGGTATATTTGTCAATATAAGAAAATAACCCCCTAAGTAGGGTAATTTTATGAGTACGAGAAATCAACTCTGTAAAAGGGTATATATATGAATATGGTAAATCAACCACGTAAGACTAGTATATTTGTGAGTATGAGATAATAACCCCGTAAGAGGCGTATATTTGTTAATATTATGAAATAATCCCGCAAGAGGGGTAATATTTGTAATTATTAGAAAATAAGTCTATAAGAGGAATATAGTTTTTTACTCTTTGAGAACAACCCCATAGAATGGATATATTTGACATTATGAAAAAATAACACTATAAAATGGTTTTAATATGAGTAAACAACCTGTAAGAGTGCTATATTTGTAAGTGTTAGAAAGAACCCCGTAAGAGGGGTATATTTGTAAGAATGAGAAAATAACCCCATAAATAGGGTATATTTATGAATGTAAGAAAACAACCTTGTAAGAAGCGTATATTTATGAATATCAGAAAGCAACCCCATAAAAAAGGTATATTTTTTAATATCAGAAAATAAGCCCATAAGAGAGGTGTACATGTCAATATTAGAAGAGAACAATGTAAGAGGATTATATTTTTGTATATGAGAAAATAATCTCGTAACAGTGGTATATTATGAATATGAGAAACCATCCCCATAAGAGGGGGTATATTTGTGAGTATGAGAAAATAACCTCGTAAATGATGTTTATTTATGAATATGAGAAAACAACCTCATAAGAGGGGTATATTTTGTGAATGGGAAAATAACCTAGTAAAAGGGGTATATTTTTTAATATGAGAAAACAACCTTGTAAAAGGGATATATTTGTAAATATTAGAAGAAAAGCATGTAAGAGGAATATATTTATGAGTATGAGAAAATAACCCCGTAGAAGGGGTATATTTATGAATATGGGAGAACAACCCCGTAAAAGGGAACAATCCCGTAAGAGGGCTATATTAGTAAGTATGAGTAAACAACCCCGTAAAAGGGGTATATTTATGAACGTGAGAAAACAATCCTATAAGAGGGGCATATTTGTGACTATGAGAAAACAACCCCGTAGAAAATGTATATTTTGTAATATGAGAAAACAACATTATAAGAGAGGTATATTTATGAGTATGAGAAAACAAACTCATAAAAGCAGTATATTCTTTAGTTTGAGAAGATAGCCTAGTAAGAGGGGTATATTTATAAATATTAGAAAATAACACCTTAATGAATATACTTGTTACTATAAGAAAACAACTCTGTAAGTAAAATTTATTTATAAATATGAGAAAACAACCCCGTAAAAGGGGTATATTTTCGAGTACGAGAAAACAACCTCGTAATAGAGATATATTTTTTAATATGGGAAAACAACCTTGTAGAATGGGTAAATTTGTAAACATTAGAAAACAATCCCATAAGATGGATAAATTTGTGTGTAATAGAAAACAACCCCGTAAAAGGAGTATATTTATGATTTGAGAAAACAACACTGTAATAGGCGTATATTTGTGAGCTAGAGAAAGCAGTCCCATAAAAAGGATATATTTTTTAAAATAAGAAAACAACCCCGTAAAAGAGGTATAATTATGAGTATGATAAACAACCCCATGATAGGGGTATATTTATCAATATAAGAAAGCAACCCCCTAAGTATGGTACATTTATGAGCATGAGAAATCAACTCTGTAAAAGGAGTATATCTATGAATATGACAAATCAACCCCGCATGAGGATATATTTGTGAATATGAGAAAACAACACCGTACATGGGTAATTTTTGTTAATATAAGAAAAGAAAAACCTCGTATGAGGGGTACATTTGTGAATATGAGAAAACAACCTCGTACATGGGTAATTTTTGTTAATATAAGAAAAAAACCTGTAAGAGGGGTATATTTGTGAATATGAGAAAACAACCCCGTAAAAGGGGTACATTTTTTAATATGAGTAAAAAACCTGTAAGATGGCTATATTAATAAATATTAGAAAACAACCCCGTAAGGATGGTATATTTGTAAGTATAAGAAAACAACCTCGTAAATGCGGTATATTTATAAATATGAGAAAACAACCTCATAAAAAAAAGATATATTTTTTAATATGAGAAAACAAGCCGTAAGAGGGATGTATATATAAATATTAGAAGAGAATCCTATAAGAGGATATATTTTTGTGAGTAAGAAAACAATCTAGTAATAGGGATATATTTATAAATATGAGAAACCAACCTCGTAAGAGGGGTATATTTATGAGTATGAGGAAACAACATCGTAAAAGGGGTATATTTTTTAATTTGAGAAAATAGCCCAGTAAAAGGAATATATTTGTAAATATTATAAAATAACCCCTTAAGAGGGGTATATTTGTGAGTATGAAAAAATAATATTGTAAGTGAGATCTATTTATGAATATGAGAAAATAACCCCATAAAAGGGGTATATTCGGATGAGAAAACAACCCCGTAAAAGTGATATATTTATTAATATGAGAAAACAACTTTGTTGTAGAGGTATATTTGTAAATATTAGAAAATAATCCCCTAAAATGGGTAAATTTGGGAAAATGAGAAAAAACCTCGTTAAAGTGGTATATTTATGAATATGAAAAACAACACTGTAAGAGGCATATATTTGTGACGTAGAGAGAGCAACCCCGTAAAAGGGGTATATTTTTTAATATTGAAAAATAATCCTGTAAGAGAGGTATAATTATGAGTATGAGAAAACAACCCCGTAAAAGTGGTATATTTATCAATATAAGAAAACTACTCTCTAAGTAGGGTATATTTGTAAGTATGAGAAATCAACTCTGTAAAAGGGGTATTTTTGTTAATATTAGCAAACAACCTCGTAAAAGGTGATATATATTTTAATATGAGAAAAGAGCTGAATAAAAGGGGTATATTTATAAATATTAGAAAACAATCCCATAACAGGGGTATATCTATGAGTATGAGAAAACAATCTAGTAAAATGGATATGTTAAATATATGAGTGAACAACAGGTAAGAGGGCTATATTTATAAACATTAGAAAATAATCGTGTAAGAGTGGTATATTTATAAGTATTAGAAAAGAACCTTGTAAATGAGCAACCGTAAGAGGGATATATTTGTGAGTATGAAAAAACAACCCTATAAAAGGGGTATATTTTTTAATATGAGAGAATAAGCCCATAAAGGGGGTATATTTGTGTGTATGAGAAAACAATCCTATAAATGTGTATATTTTTTAAAAAGAGAAAACAACCTCGTAAATGACGTATATTTAGGAATATAAGAAAATAACTCCGTAAGAGGGTTTTTCTTTTAGTGTGAGAAAGCAACCCCGTAAAAGGGGTACCTTTTTTAATATAAGAAAACAACCTCGTAAGAGGGGTATGTTTGTGAATATGAGAAGAACAACCCCGTAAGAGGGATATATTTATCAATATAATAAAAAGACTCCGTTCTAGGGGTATATTTTTAGTATGAGAAAACAACCCCGTAAGAGATATATATTTGAGTATGAGAAAACAACCTCATAAAAGGGGTATACTATTTAGTTTGAGAAAACAGCTCAGTAAGAGGGATATATTTTTTAATATGAGAAAACAACCTCGTAAATAATGCATATTTATGAATATAAGAAAATACCCCGTAAGAAGGTTATATTTGTAAGTGTGAGAAAGCAACCCCGTAAAAAGGATATATTTTTTAATATGAGAAAACAACCTCGTAAGAGGGATATTTGTGACTATGAAAAAACAACCCCGTAAGAGGGATATATTTGTCAATATAATTAAACAACCTCGTTATACGGGTATATTTTTTAGTTTGAAAAAATAACCACGTAAAAGTGATATATTTTCAAACATGAGAAAACAACCCCGTAAGAGGGGTATATATTTGAGTATGAGAAAATAACCTCGTAGAAGGGGTATATTTTTTAGTTTGAGAAAACAACCCAATAAGAGGGGCATATTTATATTAGAAAACAATATTTTAAGAAGAGTATATTTATGAGTATGAGAAAAAAATCCTATAAGTGGGGTTTATCTTTGAATATGACAAAACAACTGAGAGAACAACCCTGTAATTGGGGTTTATTTACAAATATGAGAAAACAACCATGTAAGAGAGGTATATTTATGAGTGTGAGAAAAAAACCCATGAAAGGGGTATATTTTTAATATGAGAAAATAACCTCGTAAGAGTGGTATGTTTGTGAATATAAGAAAACAACTTCATAAGAGAGATATATTTGTCAATATAATAAATCAACCTCGTTATAGGGATATATTTTTTAGCATGAGAAAATAACCCCATAAAAGGGGTATATTTATGAATATGAGAAAACAACACTGTAGGAGGCGTATATTTGTGAGTCAGAGAGAGCAACCAGGTAAAAGGAGTATATTTTTTAATATGAGAAAATAACCCTGAAAGAGAGGTATAATTGTGAGTATGAGAATACAACCCCGTAAAAGGGGTATATTTGTGAGTATGAGAAATCAACTTTATAAAAGGGTTATATCTATGAATATGACAAATCAACCTTGTAATACGTGTATATTTGTGAATATGAGAAAATAATCCCAAACTAGGGCTATTTTTGTTAATATAAGAAAACAACCCCGTAAGAGAGGTATATTTATGAGTTTGAGAAAAACAACATCGTAAAAGGGTATTACTTTTTACTATTTGAGAACAACCCCATAAGAGGGATATATTTGTTAGTATGAGAAAACAACCCCATAAAAGTGGTACATTTATTAATACGAGTAAATAACCAGTAAGAGGACTATATTTATAAATATTAGAAAATAATCCCGTAAGAGGGGTATATTTATAAGTACAAGAAAGCAATCCCGTAAATGGGGTATATTTATGAATGTGAGAAAAAAATCCTATAAGAGGGATATATTTGTGATTATAAGAAAACAAGCTCGTAAGAAAGGTATATTTTTTAATATGAGAAAACAAGTTCGTAAGAAGGGTGTATATATAAATATCAGAAGAGAACCTTGTAAGATGGATATATTTTTGTGTATGAGAAAACAATCCCGTAAAAAGCGTATATTTATGAAATTGAGAAACCAACCTCATAAAAGGGGTATATTTTTTAATTTAAGAAAACAGCCAAGTAAGAGGGGTATATTTATGAGTATGAGAAATAATCCTGCAAGTGGGATTTATTTGCGAATATGAGGAAACAACCCCGTAAGAGGAGTATATTTGTGAGTATGAGAAAACAACCTCGTAAAAAGGTATATCTGTTAATATGAGAAAAATACCTTATAGGAGAGATATATTTGTAAATATTAGAAAATAATCCCGTAAGATGGGTAAATTTGTGAGTGTGAGAAAATAACCCCGTAAAAGGAGTATATTTATGAATATGAAAAATAACACTATAAAAGGCATATATCTGTGAGTCAGAGAAAGCAACCCGGTAAAATGAGTATATTTTATAATATTACAAAACAACCCCATCAGAAAGGTATAATTGTGAGTATGAGAAAAAAAAAACTTCGTAAAAGCAGTATATTTATCAATATAAGAAAACAACCTCCTGAGTATGGTATATTTGTAAGTATAACCAATCAACTCCGTAGAAAGGGATATTTTTGTTAATATTAGTAAAAGACCTTATAAGAGAAGTATATTTATGAGTTTGAGAAAAAAAAAACTCCGTACAAGGGGTATACTTTTTACTATGTGAGAACAACCCCGTCATGGAGGTATATTTGTGAGTTTGAGAAAATATTCTCGTAAAAAGGATACATTTTGAATATGAGTAAACAACTTGTGAAAGGGCTATATTTGTAAATATTAGAAAACAACCCCGTAAGAGGGGTATATTTGTAAGTATGAGAAAACAACCATATAAGAAGGGTATATTTATGAGTATGAGAAAATAATCTCGTAAAAAATATATTTTTTGATATGAGAAAATAACCCGTTAAAGGGCTATATTTGTAAATATTAGAACATAGCCCCGTAAGAGGGATATATTTGTCAGTATGAGAAAAAAAAATCCCGTAAAAGGAATATATTTATGAATTTGAGAGAATAGCCTGTAAGTGAGGCATATTTGTAAGTATGAGAAAGCAACCCTGTAAAAGAAGTATATTTTTTAAAGATGAGCAAATAATATAGTAAGTGAGATATATTTATGAGTATGAGAAAACAACCCCGTAAAAGGAGTATATTTTTTAATATTAGAAAACAAACCTGAAAGTGGGGTATATTTGTGAATATGAGAAAACAACCTCGTAGAAAGGGTATATTTATGAATATGGGAAAACAACTCCGTAAGAGGGGTAGATTTGTGAGTATGAGAATACAACTGCGTAAAAGGTGTATATTTGTCAATATAGGAAAACTACCCAAGAAGTGGGATATATTTGTGAATATGAGAAAATCATCCCATAAAGAGGTATCTTTTAGTCTGAGAAAATAGTCCAATAAGAAGAGTATATTTGTAAATACTAGAAAACAATTCCGTAAGAGGGGTATATCTGTGAGTATGAGAAAACAACCTCATAAAAAGAATATGTTTTAATATATGAGTAAACAACCTATAAGAGGGCTATATTTATAAATATTAAAAAATAATTCCGTAAGAGGGGTATATTTATAAGTATGAGAAAACAACCTTGTAAATGGGTATATTTATAAATGTGAGAAAACAACCCCGCAAGAAGGATATATATGTGAGTATAAGAAAATAACCCCGTAAAATGGATATTTTTTTAATATGAGAAAACAAGCCCGTAAGTGGGTTATATTTGTGTGTGTGAGAAAACAACCCCGTAAAATGGGTATATTTCTAAATATGAGAAAACAGCCCTGTAGAAGGGGTATATTTTTAAGTATGAGAAAACAACCTCGTAAATCGCGTATATTTATGAATATAAGAAAATAATCCCATAAGAGGAGTATATTTGTGAGTATGAGAAAGCAACCCCGTAAAAGGGGTATATTTTTTACTATGAGAAAACACCCTCGTAAGAGAGGTATGTTTGTGAGTATGAGAAAATAACCCCATAAAAGTGGTATATTTGTCAATATAATAAAACAACCCCATGATAGGGGTATATTTTTTAGTATGAGAAAACAACTCCGTAAAAGGGTTTATTTTATAATATACGAAAACAACCCCGTAAGAGGAGTATATTTGTGAGTATGAGAAAACAAACCTCGTAAAGGGATTTTTTTTAATTTGAAAAATAGCCCGGTAAGAGAGATATATTTGTAAATATTAAAAAATAACCCCTTAAGAGGGGTATATTTGTGAGTATGAGAAAATAACCTTGTAAGTAGGTTTATTTACGAATATGAGACACCAATCTCGTAAGAGGGGTATATTTGTGAGTATGAGAGAACAACCCCGTAAAAGGGGTATGCTTTTTAATATGAGAAAACAACATTTTAGGAGGGGTATATTTGTAAATATTAGAAAACAATCCCATAAGATTGGTAAATTTGTGAGTATGAGAAAATGAGGTATATTTATGAATATGAGAATGTAAGAGGCGTATATTTATGAGTCAGAGATAGCAACCCCGTAAAAGAGGTATATTTTTTAATATGAGAATATAACCTGGTAAGAGAGGTATAATTATGAGTTTAAGAAAACGACCCTGTAAAAGGGGTATATTTATCAATATAAGAGAATAACCTCCTAAGTAGGATATATTTGTGAGTATGAGAAATCAACTTTGTAAAAGCGGTATATTTATGAATATGACAAATCAACCTCGTAATAGGGGTATATTTGTGAATATGAGAAAACAATCCTATACGAGGGCTATTTTTTGTCAATATGAGAAAACAACCTCATAAGAGGCATATATTTATGAGTCAGAGAGCAACTCGGTAAAAGGGATATATTTTATAATATCAAAAAATAATCCCGTAGGGGAGGTATAATTGAGTATACGAGAACAACTCCGTAAAAGGGGTATATTTATCAATATAAGAAAACAACCTCCTAAGTAGGGTATATTTGTAAGTATGACAAATCAACTTTGTAAAAAGGGGTATTTTTTTTTGTATTAGAAAATAACCTTGTGAGAGAGGTATATTTACGAGTTTGAGAAAAACAACCCCGTACAAGGGGTATACTTTTTACTATGTGAGAACAACCCCGTCATAGGGATATATTTGTGAGTATGAGAAAACATCCTCGTAAAAAGAATACATTTTTTAATATGAATAAACAACTTATGAGAGTGTTATATTTGTAAATATTAGAAAATAACTCCGTAAGAAGGGTATATTTGTAAGTATGAGAAAACAATCCCGTAAATGGGGTATATTTAAGAATGTGAGAAAACAACGATATAAAAGGGATATATTTATGAGTATGAGAAAACAATTCCGTAAAAAAAATATTTGTTAATATGAGAAAACAACCTCGTTAAAAGGTATATTTGTAAATATTAGAACACAGCCCTGTAAGAGGGATATATTTGTGAGTATGAGATAACAAAATCTCGTAAAAGCGGTGTATTTATGAATTTGAGAAAATAGCCCGTAAGTGGGGTATATTTGTAAGTATGAGAAAGCAACCCTATAAAAGGAGTATATTTTTTAAAGATGAGCAAATAATCTCGTAAGAAGGGTATATTTATAAGTATGAGAAAACAACCCCGTAAAAGGGGTATATCTTTTAATATTAGAAAACGATCCCGTAAGTGGGGTATATTTATGAATATCAGAAAACAACCCCGTAGAAGGGGTATATTTGTGAAAATGGAAAACAACCCCGTAAAAATGGTGTATATTTATAAACGTGAGAAAACAACATTGTAAGAGGAGTATATTTGTGAGTATGAGAAAACAACCTCATAAAAGGGATTTATTCTTTAGTTTGAAAAAACTGCCAAATAAGATGGGTATATTTGTTCATATTAGAAAATAACCCTTGAGAGGGTATATTTGTGACTATGAGAAAACAACCCTAGTATGTGGGGTTTATTTACGAATATAAGAAAACAACCGCATAAGAGGGTTATATTTGTTAGTATGAGAAAACAACCTCGTAATAGGGATATATTTTTTAAAAACAACCTTGTAGGAGGGGTATATTTGTAAACATTAGAAAACAATCCATAAGATGGCTAAATTTGTGTGTATGAGAAAACAACCCTGTAAAAGTGGTATATTTATGATATGAGAAAATAATACTGTAAGAGGCATATATTCATGAGCCAGAGAGAGCAACCCTGTAAAAAGGATCTATTTTTTAATATGAGAAAACAACCCCGTAAGAGAGGTATAATTGTGAGTATAAGAAAACAACCCTGTAATAGGAGTATATTTATCAATTTAAGAAAACAAGCCCTTAAGTAGGGTACATTTGTGAGTATGAGAAATCAACTCTGTAAAAGGGGTATATCCATGAATATGAAAAATCACCCCGTAAGAGGGGTATATTTGTCAATATGACAAAACAACCCCGTACGAGAGGTATTTATGTTAATATTAGAAAACAACCCCATAAGAGGAGTATATTTGTGAGTTTAAGATAAACAACCCAATAAAAGGGGTATACTTTTTACTGTGTGAGAACAACCCCGTAAGCGAGGTATATTTGTGAGTATGAGAAAACAACTCTGTAAAAGGGGTACATTTTTTAATATAACCCCGTATATTTATAAATGTGAGAAGACAAAATTGTAAGAGGGTTATATTAGTGAGTACGAGAAAACAATCCATAAGAGAATGTATATTTTTTAATATGAGAAAATAATCTCGTAAGAGGGATATATTTTAGTATGAGAAAACAACCTCACAAAAGGGTATATTCTTTAGTTTAAGAAAACAGCCTAGTAAGATGGGTATATTGTTCATATTAGAAAATAATCCCTGAAGAGGATATATTTCTTACTATGAGAAAAAAAACCTTGTAAGTAGAGTTTATTTATGAATATGAGAAAACAACCCCGGAAGAGAGGTATATTTATGAGTATAAGAAAACAACACCGTAAAGAGGTTATATTTTTTTAGTATGAGAAAACAACCTTGTAGAAGGGGTATATTTGTAAATATTCAAAATAAATCATGTAAGATGAATAAATTTGTGTGTATTAGAGAATAATCCCGTAAAAGGGGTATATTTATAAATATGAAAAAATAACACTGTAAGAGGCGTATATTTGTGAGTCCTAGAGAGCAATCCCGTAAAAGGAGTATATTTTTTAATATGAGAAAACAACACCGTAAGAGAAGTATAATTGTGAGTATGAGAAAATAAACTCGTAAAAGGGGTATATTTATCAATATAAGAAAACAACCCCCTAAGTAGGGTATATTTGTGAGTATGAGAAATCAACTTTTGTAAAAGGGGTATATCTATGAATATGACAAATCAACCCTATAAGAGGGGCATATTTGTGAATATGAGAAAACAACCCCGTATGAAAGGTATTTTTCTAATATTACAAAACAACCCCGTAAGAGGGGTACATTTGTGAGTATGAGAAAAACAACCTCGTAAAAAGGGTATACTTTTTACTATATGAGAACAACCCCGTAAGAGGAGTATATTTATGAGTATGAGAAAACAACCTCGTAAAAGGGAAATATTTTTTAATATGAATAAACAACCTGTAAGAAGTCCATATTTATAAATATTAGAAATCAACCTCGTAAGAGGAGTTATTTGTATGTATGAGAAAACAACCCTGTAAATGGAGTACATTTATAAATATGAGCAAATAACTCTATAAGAGGAGTATATTTGTGAGTATGAGAAAACAACCCCGTAAGAAAAGATACACTTTCTAATATGAGAAAACAAGCTCGTAAGAGGGGTATATATGTAAATATTAAAAGTAAACCCGTAAATGGGGTATATTTTTGTGAATGAGAAAATAATCTTGTAACTGGGGTATATTTATGAATATGAGAAACTAACCCCATAAAAGGAGTATATTTGTGAGTATGACAAAACAACCTCGTAAAAGAGGTTTCTTTTATAGAAAACAACAGAGTAAGATAGGTATATTTGTAAATATTAGAAAACAATCCCTTAACTGGGCATATTTTTTAGTATCAGAAAACAACAATGTAAGTGGAGTATATTTACGAATATGAGAAAACAACCCCATAAGAAGAGTATATTTGTGAGTATCAGATAACAACCCCGTAAAAGGAATACATTTTTTAATATGAGTAAACAACCTGTAAGAGGCTATATTTGATAATATTATAAGACAACCCCGTAAGAGAGGTATATTTATAAGTTTGAGAAAACAACCCCGTAAATGGGGTATATTTATGAATGTGAGAAAACAACATTGTAAGAGGGGTATATTTGTGAGTATGAGAAAACAATCTCATAAAAGGGGTATATTCTTTAGTTTGAGAAAACAGCCCAGTAAGAGGGGTATATTTGTGAGTATTAGAACATAACCCCTTAAGTGGGTATATTTATGACTATGAGAAAACAACCCTATAAGTGGGGTTTATTTATGAATATGAGAAAACAACCCTGTAAGAGGGGTATATTTATAAATATCAGAAAATAATCCCATAAGATGGGTAAATTTATGACCATGAGAAAACAATCCCGTGAAGGGGTATATTTATGAATATGAGAATACAACACTATAAGAGGCATATATTTGTGAGTCAAAGAGAGCAACCCCGTAAAAGGAGTATATTTTTTAATATGAGAAAATAACCCCGTAAAAGAGGTATAATTGTGAGTATAAGAAAACAACCCCGTAAAAGGAGTATATTTATCAATATAAGAAAACAACCCCCTAAGTAGAGTATATTTATGAGTATGAGAAACCAACTTTGTAATAGAGGTATATCTATGAATATGACAAATCAACCCCGTACGAGGGGTATATTTGTGAATATGAGAAAACAACCCCATACAGGAGGTATTTTTATGAATATTAGAAAATGACCTCGTAAGAGAGGTATATTTGTGAGTTTGAGAAAAAAACAACCTAAAAGGGGTATACTTTTTACTATGTGAGAACAACCCCGTAAGAGAATATATTTGTGAATATGAAAAAAATAACCCCATAAATCGGGTACATTTTTAATATGAGTAAACAACTTGTAAGAGGGCTATATTTGTAAATATTAGAAAATAATTCCGTAAGAGGGGTATATCTATAACTTTGAAAAAATAACTCCGTAAATGTGGTATATTTATGAATGTGAGAAAACAACCTGGTAAATGGGGTATATATTTTAATATGAGAAAATAAGCCCGTAGGATATGTGTATTTGTAAATATTAGAAGACAACCGAGTAGGAGGGGTATATTTGTATATATGAGAAAAAAAATCCTGTAAAATATGGTTTATTGACATGAGAAAACAATCCCATAAATGGTATATATTTATAAATATGAGAAAATAACCCCATAAAAGGGGTATATTTGTGAGTATGAGAAAGCAACCCCGTAATAGGGGTCTATGTTTTAATATGAGAAAACAAACTCGTAAGAAGGGTATATTTGTAAATATTAAAAAACCTCGCAAGAGGCGTGTATTTGTGTGTATGAGAAGACAACCCCATAAAAGGGATATATTTTTTTAATACAACCAAACAACCTCATAAAAGGGGTATATTTATAAATATTACAATACGACCCCATAAGATGTGTATATTTGTGAGTATGAGAAAAAATTCCATAAAAAGGGTATATGTACAAATTTGAGAAAACAGCCCCGTAAATGGGTTATATTTCTAAGTATCAAAAAGTAACCCCGTAAAAGTGGTATATTTTCTTAATATGAGAAAACAACATCGTAAGAGGAGTATATTTATGAGTATGAAATAACAATCTCGTAAAAGGGATATATCTTTTAATATGAGAAAACAACTCGTAAGTGGGGTATATTTATAAATATTAGAAGACAATCCTGTAAGAGGGGTATATTTATGAGTTTGAGAAAACAACCCCGTAGAAGGGGTATATGTATGAATATTGAAAAATAACCCCGTGAGAAGGGTATATATGTGAGTATGAAAAAATAACCCCATAAAAGGGTATATTTATCAACATAGGAAAACAATCCTGAAAGTGGGGTATATTTATGAGAATGAGAAAATAACCCCATAAAATGGGTATTTTCTTAATATGAGAAAACAACCCAGTAAGAAGGGTATATTTGTAAATATTAGAAAACAACCCCGTAAGAGGGGTATATTTGTGAGTATGAGAAAACAACCTCGTAAAAGAGTACATTTTTCCATATGAGTAAACAACCTGTAAGAGGACTATATTTGTAAATATTAGAAAACAACCCCATAAGTGAAGTATATTTGTAAGTATGAGAAAACAATCTCGTAAGAGGAGTATATTTATGAGTATGAGAAAACAACCTCATAAAAGGGTATTTTTTTAATACGAGAAAATAAGCCCGTAAGAGGAGTGTCAGAACCCCTTTTCCAAATCTAGATATCGAGTGAAAAAAGAGAAAATCCTATTGTGAAAGTTACTGCCTTTTCGGATCTGGGGAGGTGAAGCACAGGCGAATCCAAGGCTAAGGTCGAAGTTAATCCACCCGGAATTACCTTTTTGAAATCAATTTGGACCTAATTGTTAGAAAAAAATTAAGTTTGAGGGTTAAGATGATAGCTTTATAAATTTAAGGATCTAATCATAATTTTCAAAACTCCCTATACAGAGAGCCAATCGGGTCTGTGTAGAGCTGATTGGGTTTTTTGCACTCCAACATCATTTTTTATGACCATTTCATGTCTGATATTTATTGATATATTTCTAAAATCTATCATTTATTGATATATTTCTAAAATCTATCGCCTCCTTTTAGGTTTCTCTTAAAGCTCTACCTCTATATATAGAAAGATGTAACTAGGATATTTGTGGGGAACAATAAAGAGCTACAAATTGGCAGTAAATGAGATCGATACTTGAGAGACACTGAGAAAGAAAACTAAGAGAGAAAGTCTAGAGAGAAAAGAAAGAAAAACACTATCGTTCTTAGTTGACATCAGAAGATTCAAGCCAATAAGAATATGAATAATTTTAGGAAACAAGCCACTGAAGAAAGAATCATTTTTGGAAACTATTTTTAAATCGAGAGAAGGTTTTTCTACATCAGATCCAGCGCTGGATTCCTATCAAGTCTTTGAATCAACTGTATCCTCATCATCTGAGACTTACAGATCCATCATTCACGGTGACAACTTGAGAGTTCCTTCTATCATATGTTCACCATCGTCATAAAATCGGTTCTTTCTTTCCTTTTTGTTTTCTTTTGTTTATTTGGTTTTAGAAACATGATTAGGATTTTGATTGATGATCAGGATGATTAGATTAGAATTTTTATGAATATGCATGTTAATTCAGTTTTGGAACTGATAATAAGAAATCTAGGATTTTAAAATCTAATATTTTTCCAATTAGGGTTTTAGATCTAATAAGAAACATGTTATTGGATTAATGTTTAGATTTATTTGTCCATTATGATTAGGCAATTAAACATGTTAAATATGATTGCTTGATTGATTTGCTATCTGTTAATTTACTGTACTTAGGATTTTTTGATCGTTCAATTGACTTCTATTGCTTTTATTTTAATATTTTTATCCTATTTTCTTTTATTCTAATCGATTTTAATATTTGTGCATGTGAAATTCGACTATGGGGATGCGAAAATGTACTGACGAGCGATGAAAACTAGCTGGAAACCCTTGAGCCGATCGAATCTACACATAGAGCCGATCAGTTTTTCATGCCCAGCCAATATTTTTTTGCATTTTGGATGATTTTTTATGTATTTTGGCTTTTGTATAGTTTTTAGGTCTTTTTCTTTCGCAATGTAGTTGTAGGTTGGGTTGTAATAATTAGGTTTTACTTTCTGCTTTCTTTTATTTATTTTGTTTATTGTATGGTTAATTAAATGTGTTATATGATTGATTAATTAAAATAGGCTACATAGACTGCTTAAAACTTGATCCAACATGAATATGGTAGTCTAATAAGTTAATCAACATTAACTAGGCCTAAAACCCTAAAATCTAAGTAGATTTAGCAGGCGTTGGCATGCTTAGTTAGGACTTGGACTTAATTAGAATTAGGATCACACTGAATGAGCCTCGTCATAATAAGTAGTCCATTAGGTCTAAAGGCTGGAAATCCAGAGTATAACATGTAATTAGGCTAGACTAGATAGACTATATACATAATTGACTAATAAATTAGACTAACTATTCTAATATGGGTTGGACTTGAATAAAAATGGATCAGACTTAGGTGTATTTTTTATGTTATTTGGTATAAATTGCTTGCATTTATAGGAAATAATTTGTTAAACAATAAAATTAAGGACTAATATACATAAATAAGGAAGTTGGTTTTCGGATCCATCTCTAGACTCTGTGGTGTAAGCTTCTTTATGGAATTTGAGAAAACTACTTATTACTATAAGTGTCCCGGTGATTACCCGAGTGGTGACTACCATCCCCGTGCTAGTCTGAGTAACTAGTTAGTGATGCAGTTCCACCATTGACATTGATGGATGCTCAAGAGGAAGACATGTTGAATGTTCGCTCAAACGGACCTATCACGAGGGCTCATGCCAAAGCTATTGCTCAAGCCAATTCGAGCATTGTCGCCAAGGCCTTTGCAAGGAATGGAGCGTCCTCAATTTCCACACCCACCTTCAAGATTTTATCATTGTCTACTTGGCGTGAAGAGACTTCCTAAAACTTAAACTTTCATCTTTGGGTTAATATTGCTATTTGTTTTTATGTTTTATTTGTTTGTATTTATTTACCTTGTTTTCCTTTATTAGAAATCTAGGTTTAGGGTTCCCATATATATATGGGATATTGGTTTTATTTTAGGGGACATTGAATTATAAAACAAGGGTTTTGAGAGAGCTTTGGACTCCTCCCTTGTCTTCGACGCCGCCTCCCTGCATTTCTCATTTGTGCCGATCCTAATACTAAACAATATCACTCCTTTTAATCTTCACTCTTGTTTGGAATTATGTCCATCTTCATTAAATGCTTTTGTCCCATTTTCCATTCCAAAGTGGTTGTTCTTTAAATTACCGAATTGAGAAAGTGGGGATCGGGCTTCATTTTCCTCATTTCGGTCCCCAATTGAATTGTTATGTGGTTGGTACCCCATTATCAAATTAGTGGAATTTGATCACCTCCCTACCAACGTCATCTTTGGGACTTCTTCTTCCGATTTGTGAAAGTCCACTTTCCATCTACAAATTAAGTGGAATTGTGTCCACTTCTTCTACGGCAACAATAATCTTAATTCTTGAATTGTGAATTAGTGGGGCTGTCCCCATTTTCATTCTTAATTTAGTGGAAACCGTGGACCTTACATCTGTCGATGTCACCTTGCTCTTCTTTATCCTTATTTGTATTTGTTATTCATAACAAAAATTGAGGATTGAGCTGCCTCCTTTCCAAGGCCGAGAACGTGACCTCCTTCTCCACTTATCAAGGCTGCCTTAGGCGTCAACAAGGGAAGTTTCGGCACACGTCCTATCCAGATCCAATTCAAGCAAGCCTTTCAAAGGGCTAACGCATCAGTTAGCGTGTTCCAGATTAGGTTGAAAAGCCTTACAGTACCATAGTCACTAAAGACACTTGGTTGCGCGCCTGAAACCGCCGCCCACAGTGGCGACTCCACTGGAGATAAGAGAAGTGATTCTAGTGTATATTTGTCTTTAATTTTATTATTTAACATATTATTCTTGCATCACTACACTTTCACACACTATACACTTTGGTCCCTATAGCCCCGATGGTGTTAGTTAGTGATTCTTTGGTTCCACTCAAATCCTAGAATTGCGACACTTGCTACCATCACTCACAAGTAATGAGTGTGTTTCCTTCATCGCATGGATCCTTGAGATGAGAGACGAGCCAAGGAAGAACACTTTTCACTTGTGAGAGCCTTTTATCCTTATCCAAGATTCAGCCCATGGTAATGATCTTCCTTCTTTGCCTTCAATTACATCCTGAAATGACTTGTAAACCTTATTATGACCGTCTCTCATTGGTTGTCCGCGGATTCCATTATCAAGAAGTGTATCCACAGCTTCTTATACTAATTTTTTGTGAAACATTACTAATTCTCCTGGCGTAGATCTACTTTTTATCAATAGATCAATAAGAGTATTGTTCCGATAGATAACTCTTCTAGAGTTCATTAATATATGAACTCATTAGTTTACCCCCATCTATCTAAATGATCGGTCTCAACTCGGGAGGAAGAACTGGTAATAGACATAAAACCATCCATTCTCGTTCTATATTTGTTCGAATAAAATGCTTAGCTAATTCCACACGTCGAACCAAAAAATCCTTTCTTCTTCCAACTTTTCGATCTTCCCATTCATTCCCCGTAGGCCCTTCTTCCCCTAATTATTTCCATTCTATTGATGAATAATCTATAATAATTCGCAAATCTAGATCGGCTAATTGTTCTCGTAGCAATCTCCCCTAGGTACCCTATTGCTTGCTATATGAGATGTTCTTCCTTGTAAGTGTCTTAAGCCCAAGTATTGAAAGGCCTTAGCCTAGAAATATGGAACCAAGCTCTAGGCCCGAAATATATAAGCTTTTATGCTTACACTGAGAAACATCGCTTTGTTTATTTAAATTTGCTTTGAAAGCTTATGGCATGCACGTCGGGCCTACTATCCCTTATTGATAGGAAGCCCAAACCAAAAATCCTAAAGAAGAAAGACTTACCAGGAACCGTGTGCGGGAGAAATAAGGTTAGAAGGATGAATTATATACTACTGTGTACGCTAACCTTTTCCTTTATCCTTGTGCATTGCATGTGCATCATGCATCACATGCATCATACTAAAAATTGGGTTGGAAGAGGTAAGACAGTGGGAAATTGGAGAGAGTGCCCATTTTTCTAAGGATCAGAACTATGTTAGAGCACCTAGAAAGACCAAGATGCCAAGCTATTAAAGAGATGACCAACGAAAGAGCTAATGAACAAGACGTCGAGATCCTTAAGAATGTTGTCATTGATGACTTGAGGGGTGTGATTCGGGAAGAGCTCCAGCAACTCTTGGCTGGGATGGCTATAAACTAAGCCCCACCTACTGCTACTATTGCACCGATTAATCCCCCTGTTATTGTTGACCTAGTTGTGGTTTTCGCTGAGACTACTGTTGCCACTATAGCTACCACTACTTCCGCGCCCAATGCTGAAGACCTAGCTAGAAGGGGAACGCTCTGGAATTTTTGGCACTTTCATGAATTCATGCTAGACCAGACTAAAAAGGAGACTGCCCTTGCCACCAATGAAGTTATGAGTGGTTTGAGCGCCCGGCTTGACAAGATGCAGGGTATGCTGGAAATCAAAGGTTTGGGCCCAACCTATGATTTTGAAGAGTTGGTTTTAATAGGGGAAGACAAGCTACCTATGAAATTCATAATGCCCGAGATGGACAAGTTCAATAGGATTGGTGATCCAAAGGTTCATCTGAAGCAGTATGTAACCATCACAGGATCTACTTAGCTGAGCAAGACCCAAATTGTTAAGCTGTTTGTGTTGTCACTAAGGACCAGCTGTCAAGTGATACCACGGTCTAGAAAAATCTGCCAAAGTTGAATGGCGTGATTTAATGCAATTCTTTTGTCAAGCAGTATGACTACAACACTCATTTGGAAGTTTCAATCAAGGATCTTGAATCCACTAAGCAGAAGTTGAATGACTTCTCCGATCTCCTAACCAGATGGAGGAATAAGGCTGGTCTGATGAAGAATAAACCCTTTAAAGGACTGAGTTTGTATGGTGGTCCGAGACGTCCTTCCAAGATGGGTTGAAAGGTTGTAGATGATGAATACTAAAACCTTCATGGATATGTATGATGATGGGCTATAGGTTGAGGAGAAAAAGAATGACAAAAGAAAGACCGTGAGAACTGGCATAAGGGCAAACTACCAGGCTGGAAAGAGCAGGACCCTGGATGTGAATGTTATACAATAACCGAGAAAGTTCTCTAACTTCAAGCAACCTCTCTCTAAGATCTTTGAGAGTTTGGCATGCTCCAACCTACCACCCTAAAGAACCCACCGAACCCTGGATACAAACCCAACACCTATTGTAAATTCTACTAAGCACCTGGCCACCACACCGATATCTCCATCCGGTTGAAACACGAAATCCAGAACCCCATCAGCACCATAAAGCTCACTGACCCTGACCAACCCAGTACTAGAAGGAATCCCTTACCAAATTATAACAACACACCACCCCCGAACTGAGTGTCCATGATTAACCCTGATTTCAATAAAAAGGAGATCATGAACTCCTTCGAAGACCTACATCAAACCGAGCTAGAAACTGAGCCAAATAGCCCACAAAAAACCTTTACCGAGTGAGGGGCACCACTATCTTTGGTGTTCCGACACTTAAAATGGAGCGGGAGGCTTAAGCTCCAATTGCCGAAAGATAGTCCTAAGCCTCACAATGGTCAGTATTATGAGTATTACCAGGCATTCCGGCATGTGACAGACCAATGCAACCGTCTCAAGCACGAGATTCAAGACTTAATTGACGTTAGAGAATGGGAGGTTGAGCAACTTCCTCGGTATGAGCTTGAAGACTTGCTTGGGCAGCCCTCAGGCAAATATGACTTCAAGGTCTGATATTAGAGGCCACTTTCGACTGATATTCAGATTAAGGATATTGTGCCAAGTGGTTGGGGATTAGATAACAATCAAGCCAACTGTGAGCCTTGTCTCCTAGAAGTCTAGAAAGAAGGGGAAAAGAAGTCGATCATGGCTATCGACATCTGGTATAGCTCTGGGGATGAAAGTGAAGTTCAAAATGCCGAGGCTAAGGACATCTGGGCAGGTAGTGATTCCAAGACTAAGCTAGTGGATAAGGGTAAAGAAGTCGGGTGTAAAAGCTTAAGCAAAAGAAGCAAGCACCTGAAGATGGGGATACCGTGTTACTAGAATGGTGGAGAAAGGAGAAAAGATAATTAATGTTTGGGAACTGCTGATGCATTCATGGGACCATAGAAAGACTCTAATCTAGGCCTTATCTAGTATAAGTGTTAGCACAGTAGCTACCCCTAAGGAGATTATCAAAATGGTAACAGGCAAGACCATCAGAATTATCACTTTCTCGGATGAAGACCTACAGCTCGAGGGAAGAGACCACAATAAGACTCTTTACATATCAACAGAAGTAAAAGAGAAGAGAACACCATGTGTGATGGTTGATGGCGTGTTAGCTATCAACGTGTGTCCTTCTTACATACTCCCCAAACTGAGGATGATTGCGAAAGAGCTAAAACCATTAGAGATGGTCATAATGGCCTATGACGAGATAAAAAGAGATGTAGAAGGGATGTTTTCAGTACTAGTGAAGACAAATCCTATTGAATCCTGGGTAGAGTTCACTGTCTTGGACATCCCAATAACTTTTGCATTGTTATAGGGAAGGCCGTTGTTCCATACCCTAAGAGGAGTCCCTTTCATAATATATTAGAAGGTAAAATTCCCTCATGAAGGCAAGATTGTTACTATCAACATCGAAGGTGGTAAGATTGTCTCAGCAATCAAAGAAGTTGTCAAAGAGGTGAATGCCCCTACTAGATTTCAAGTGATGGTCCTCTATAAGGACTACATCCTAAAGTAGCCAGCATGTTTAAGAGAATGAACTTTATGTCTGGAATAGCCTAGGAAAGAATTAGCTGGGTGTTGTGGAACTGCTAGACTTCAAAGGTTAGAAGACTCATCGAGGTTTAGATATTCTGAAGAAGAAGATGAAGGAAAATCAAAGGGCAAGACTCTAAAAGACGTGTTCGTCTAAGAGTACAAGACGTACTCTAGGGAGCCCAAACCTGATAGTGTAACTAGGACTGAGATACCAGGGTTTGAGACTTTCAAGAACCTAAATATCCACAGGATGGTCGAGCTGAGTATCAAGGAAGTCTGAGAGAAGATCACCACCAAGATAGAAGAGCCTGCCTCATAAACCTAGAGGAACTAGCTGCTCTTATTGAAAATAATATCATTGATGTATTTTATGATGATGTAATAATGTCCGACATTTATGAGGATGATGTTTCTTTCTCTTTAAGATCAATGATATGAATGATTTTGCTTACTTATGTGATGTTTTTCCTAATGGTAGAGTGCATTTTGATAATCATGACATGTGCATGTTTGACATTAATTCCATACAAGTTGATTTATTTAATTTAGTCATAGATGCAAATCTGCAGAACATTTTAATAGCTCGCGATATAACTCCTGAAGAGATGAGAGAATTTGAGAAAATAATAGAAAAAGAAAAGTGATATTTGTTTGGTCCCATGACGACATGCCATGTCTAGACAGGACAATAGCAGAGCACCATATCCTAACTCATTCTCACATCAAGCCAGTCAAGCAGAAGATGAGAAAACTAAGGTCGGAATGGACAGAGAAGATACAAGAGGAGGTTGCTAATCAGGTTAAGGCCAATTTCCTCGATGTGGTTGACTACCCCAAATGGTTGGCTAACATAGTTCCAGTCCCAAAGAAGGATGGCAAGGTACGAATGTGCGTAGACTACAGGGAATTGAACAAAGCATGCCCAAAGGATGACTTTCCTCTTCTTTAAATAGATGTGATAGCCGATAGTGCTGCTTCAAATGCAATGTACTCCTTTATAAATGGGTTCTCCGAGTACAATCGGATCATGATGGCAGTAGTGGACAAGCTGAAGATGTCGTTTATCACCAAGTAGGGGACATACTGCTACAAGGTTATGCGTTTTGGATTCAAGAATGCGAGGGCAACTTATCAAAGAGCAGCCACTACCTTGTTTCACGAGATGATGCATAAGGAAGTAGAGGTGTATGTTGATGACATGATGGTAAAGTCTCAAATGAAGGAAGGGCATTTTCAAGCTCTTGATAAGTTTTTAGGATGAGTGGAAATGTATAACTTGAGACTCAGCTTGAAGAAGAGTGTGTTCAGAATTACATCAGGGAAGCTGTCAGGGCACATAGTAAGTCAGTGGGGTATAAAGATCAATCCAGACAAGGTTAAAGCCATTCAAGAGATGCCGACACTGAAGACAGAGAAAGAAGTCAAAGGTTTCCTAGGACGCTTGTAATACATCAGCAAGTTCATTTCGAAACTCACAATGGTCTGTGATCCTATCTTTAAGCTTTTAAGAAAGCATCAGCCCATTGTTTGGGATGAACATTGTCAGAAGGCCTTTAACAAAATCAAAGAGTATTTGATGAAGCCACCAGTACTCGAGCCGCAAAAGGATGGCATGCCACTGATCCTTTACTTGGCCTTGGAGGAGGAAATTATGGGGCCAATGGTAGCATAGTGTGGACCTAATAATGTGGAGCTGCGTTTTATTACCTCAATAAGAAGTTGCTGCCTTACGAGTCAAAGTATAACCTCATGGAAAAGATGTGCCTAGCCGTGATATAGGCTACAAGGAGGTTAAGGCACTACTTTCAGTCTTATAAGGTGCAAGAAATTTCAAGAATAGACCCTCTGAAGTGCTTATTCAAAATTCCATCTCTTACGGGAAAGCTGGCTTCATGGTTAGTGATCTTGATAGAGTTTGAAATTGAATATATCACTAAGAAGGTAGTCAGGGGTAGGGCTGTAGCTGAGTTTCTAGCCTAAAACGTGAAAGGAGACGAGCATTAGGATCTGGAATATCTTGATGAAAATTTGGGTGCAATCGAGATCTAAGAGTGGAAGATGTACAGGCTTGGGAATAGTTCTAATCACGCTAGAAGAGGAAAATGCTGCAAATGCCTAGAGATTGGACTTTAAAGGGACCAATAACATGGCAGAATATGAAGCATATTTATTTGGATTAGAAGCGGTCGTGGTAGCAGGATCTAAGCATTTGATGGTCTACGAGGATTCTATGCTAGTAATTCAACAAGGCCTCGAGGAATGGGAAGTAATAAAAGAGAGGTTGAAGCCGTACGTCAGCTATCTTAGAACTTTAGTGTGGAACTTCTCCAAGTGTTCCTTTGTACACTTGCCTCAAGATGGGAATTAGATGGCGAATGCACTAGCTACTCTCATCTATGTGGGCCAATCCCTCGATTCTATCAATAAAGCCTCTGGTGACCGTGAAATCAGGTGTGCCTTATTATCAATAGGATCGGATAATGCAAGTTCATATGGGACTAGAAGAGAAGTAATGGTTCTACAATCTGAAGAAGTTCATAGAAAGCAAGGAGTATCTAGAAGAAGCGACAGCCAAGGAAAGGTACGCGTTGTGGATTCAAGCTAGGAACTACATCAGCCACGAGGGAGTCCTGTATAGGAGAATGGTGTTGGGTGTGCAGTTCCGATGTGTAACTAAAGCAGAAGCTTAGGTAGTGATGGAGGAAAGGAACAAAGGATTATGTAGGCCTCATATGAGCAGGATAGTTTTAACTACAAAGATCATGCGGTAGAGTTATTATTGGTTAACAGTGAAGAAGGACTTCATAGCGCTAGTGAGGAAATGCTGAGAATGCCAGTTGTACAGTGACCTGAGTCACGTGCCTTCAGTCGAGCTGCACAACTTGACGTCTCCTTGGCCTTTTGCAGCTTGGGGGATTGACATCACGGAGAAATAAAGCCTCTCCAATGGTCATAGGTTCATAGTTATAGTAATCGACTACTTCTCCAAATGGGTCGAAGCCGAGTCATTTACCACCGTGGGGGCAAGACAAATGGCTAGTTGATAGAAAAGAACCTGATTTGTTGATACGGGGCCCCACATCATATCGTGACGTATAATAGAGTACAATTCATGGGTGAGACAACAGACCTGCTAGCGGAATACAAGATCGAGCATCACAGGTCTTCTCCATACAAACCTCAGGCGGATGGAGCGGTAGAAGCAACCAACAAGAATCTGAAGAAAATACTTTTGAAGATGGTGTGGAATCACAAGGACTGGTCATTTCACGTACCATTTGCACTTTGGGGATATCAGACAACCGAGCGAATATCGACTGAGAAAACACCATACTCTATAGTTTACGGGACTGAAGCGATTTTGCTAGTTGAGCTATAGTTGAAGTCTTTGAGAGTTGTATTATAGGCTAAAATACTAGAGTACCAGTTGGTTGAGCAAAGATACCAGCAATTGGCTTTGGTTGACGAGAAAAGGATGAAAGCCTTATACCACATGCAATTGTATCAAAAAAGGATAGCCAGGACATTCAATAAGAAGGTAAAGCCAGAAAAGATCAAAGCTGGTGATCTAGTATTAAGGTATATAAGACCTACTGCATTTGATCCGAGAGGGAATTTCAGGCCGAACTGGGAAGGCCCGTACTTAGTAAAGAAAAATCTACCCAGAGGTGCTGCTAAGATCTCAGACCTGGAGGGCAACAAGTTCAATTGAACCAATGAACATAGGTCGTCTCAAGAAATACCATGTATAAAAATAAAAAATAAGAATAAATAAGAATAATAGAAAAAGAAAGCATGCTGATTGAAAAACCTGAAAAGGTTTGTCAAGCAAAAGTCAGGACAAAAGAGAGAAAATAATCAGCTAGAAAATCTGAAAAACTAGCTGATGATAAGAGTTATATCGTGAGAAATCAAAATGTACCCATCTAGAATTTTACTAAATGAATAAAATTATTTAGAACTGTTATCAAACATATGTATATCTGTTTACTATTTTACATACTAATTAAAAGAAAAACTAAACTAAAAGTTCTAAGCAAATTAAATGAGGTCTGAAAGGAAGCATAATTTCTATTTTCTATTTCTCTTCACATCTACATCTGCATCCTTAGATAGAGCAACTAATTTTCGAGTCCTCTTAAATCGGGTAAAGCCAGCGGAAGTCAATACCTGAAGCTTCTCCTACAGCCAAATCTGTAAAAAGAAAAGAAACAAAAAGATGAAAAAGAAAAGAAAAGAAAAAGCTAAGTTGAAAATCCAAAAGGGCAGTTTAGGGAAAAACAAAATTTGATAAGTTGAAAACCTTAAAGAGCGACTTAGACAAAAGTTAAGACAAGAGCCTACTAGATGAAAATCCGAAAGGGTGGCTTAGGAAAAAGTTAAGGCAAAGGAAAAAGAAAAAAATAAGAGAAAAGATATTTGGTTGTATGGCCTCTAGATGCGATTTCTAACTCGTCTAGGCAGTTTTGGGGTGTTTACTTGACTTTCAGCGCGCGCAAGCTTATAGAAATGTAGAAATAAAAAGAAATGAGTAAAATAGAAGCTATTCAAAAGCCACATTTTATATATTTTCAAAAATAAAAGTCTAGACAAGGTCTCAAGTTTTACAAATAATGAAAAGAAAGTACAAGCAAATGGAAAATCAGAAGCCAGAGTTCCCTCCCGAACTATCCATCTCGTCATTCGATTCAGCATCCATTTATTGGGTCTGCAAGGCTGAAAGCTGAAGGGTCAGTGTATTGATCCAACATTGCTGAGCATCAAGCTGACACTACCGATCGTCCAGTTGCCCCTGCAGTCCCTCTCTGTCCCTCTAATGAAAAGCCAAAAGGAGAATTAGTTAGCACATTTCATGCATACGTGCAAACATTTTGCATCTCATGCATTTTGCCAAGGATGAAGAACTGCCTCCTTACAGCTGAGCAGCCGATATACGTGCTCGAACTGATCCCTTTGAACATGTATTTGTATATATGTCACTAAATTTTCAAAAAAAACCAAGAAGTGAAAACACATAAGAAAATATTAAGCTTACATGGGTGCAAGTGCTCGAAATGAACTCCGAAGGAAAATACTGATCCATGGTGAGTCGGTGCCCCATCACAATGAATGGGTTCCAATATGAGACCATTTGATCAGGAGGGAACGAAACAATCCCTAGAACTACATCAGACACGGTCGTAGGAGGTGCCTCAGAAGTCAAATTGGCATATGAGCTTGCAATTTGAGAAGGTTTGGAGCGTCGAGAGGACCTTTCCTCAGTCGGCTCACGAGCAGTAGGAGGCTGGCGGAAAAGTAGTAAATAAATGAATAAAAGAGCAGTACATGATGAAAAAAGAAAAAAAAAACTCTAAGTGAATCCGAGAAAATACCTAAATAGTGGCATCATCCTCAAGAGGTAAAGCCCCAAGCAGCTGAGGGATGAACGAGGTATAGTTCATCAACTGCGATCAGATGGTAAGGTCTTCGAGCTAGTCATACCCATTCAAACACTCCACTAGCTCCTCCCTAGCAAGATCTACCATCTAGAACATGGAAAGAGGATAAGATAATAGGACTCGGCTCCTGCTAAATACCAAGCCCAGCAGGTGGGCCCGGCCAGTAGCATCCTCCTCTGCTAAAGGTCAGCCACAGGCAACATATAAGGCTCCCGTTGGCTATGCTCTCCCAGCCAGTCACTCCGAATCTATAAACTAGAAAGGTAAGTAACAATATAAATAAAGAATGAATATAACTAATGAATAGTATTTACCATGTCCCAAGTCAGGCTGTTGATCCACATGTGGTGCACATGAACCTATGACCACTATAGTGTGACAGTCCTGCTTAAGCCCTAGCGGCTCAGGCGAGGAAAAGCCCATAAAGTGCAGATGGGCTGTGAGCCCACTAAAAGGAAGACCTTCAAGGCCAAAACCTGCAGAACAAAGTGTCAGCATGTATGATATCTGTACAAAATATGAAACTGAGGAAAAGAAGTCAGAGCACAACTTACGTGGATCGTGTGCCAAAAGTCATAAATCCTTTTACTACCTCAGACGGTGACGTCCATCTAATGGTATAGATACGCTAGAGCCGCAGACCCCCAATCGTAAGAAGAGACCTGGTCCAAGTCCGATAAAAAAGCTAGATAATGAAAGTTCAGCGAGTTCCCTAAGTCACTGAATAAGGTCATACCAAAAAGGTACACCAGAAAAGCTCGGGCCATCTGGTCTACTTCCTGAGCATTTGGAGGAATGAAGCCCCGGTAGTGTAGAGGGAGGCACTAGTAAGTAATGCATCACGAGTTCTTGAATGTCGGTAAGAACCCGAATAAGTCGATGATGAAGCACTCACGGGCATCGGAGCGCTGATGGTGGATCACATCATCGAAGGGCACGGGCGTGCCAAAGAAATCAATGCCAGTAATGGCAGAGAATGAAAGGGGAGAAAGAGTCAGCTCACCAGCTAAAGTGTGGAAGGTGTGAGTCATATCCATCCACCTCTCGAGCAAAGCATAGAATGAAGTGTGATCAACCCTTCCAGTAACCGAGGGAAGCATAGCCACAAAACAACGAAAGTCAGTGTCTCCAATCCTGGCCTGAACAAAGCTAGGAAGCTCATCAAACCACTCACGCGCACTGGAAATTTTTCAACGAACTGGATCGACACCACATCACCCTGGAAGGTAAAATAAAGGTATTTAAACACAAAACTTCACGTAGGCGCCTCCAGATTCGAATTCTAATACCGTTGGCAATACTGGCTTTCGGACCCCGGTATTTTCCGGATGCACAGAATTTCAGATTTTCGGCTCGGTATAATTTTATTTGGACCTTAAAAATTGTTTTATAATTTTAGAAAAATATTGTTGCTATTAATTATCAATTATAGATAATTTAATTTATTTAGATTTAATTAATTATGACTTAGATATAAATATTACAATTAATTTGTATGATTAATTATTGTTCTATTTTGTGGTAGATGTGGTTGTGTTAAGTAGTTTAAATACCAGAAAATTATTGTGTGGGTTGGTTGTGAAATAAATATTATGTTGGACTGTCTGTAAATTAATTGCGATCTATGGTGTGTTGCGGAGTCAAAAAAAATAATGTAGTTTTAGTGGCCTGACTCCTGTTAATTAATTGTAGAATATTTGAAGTGTTTCTAGCAGGTTCTGGACCCGTTATATAGGGGGTAAACGTCCATATTTTAGAGGAAGTTCTGCCAAATTTTCGGTAGAAGTTTCGAGTTTAAATCTCTTAAGCAGTCTAATATATGAGTCTAGGCCTAAGAAAAATTGAGAATATTTTATTAACTGAGTATTTTCGTGAATAGATAATCTATCTGTCCAGCCAGCTCCACTCGAGACGTAGGAGCAGACTACAAAGCGCGGCAAAACTGTGAGCTAAAGTCATATAATCAACTGCTCTTGTGTCATGTTAAAAGTAAATGCATTATTAATTGAATAATAATTATTGTTATTATTTAGCATTATTAATATAAATTTTATCTTCATTATTATTGATATCATTATTAATATTATTAGCATTATTATTGCTATCATATTTACTATTATTTTAATATTATTATTATTATCACATATGGTTTTCATGTTTGCTATACTCGAGGCTATTAAAATTTAATTCTTAACATGTTATTGAATAAATTATATTTGCTCATGATTATACTATTTGTAATTATTATTGATATTATGATTGAAACATCGGGATGAGGTGACAGTAGAACATGTCACCTGATAGATTGCATTAGTACCGCGTGCGCACCGGTATTAATTAGAGACAGGTAGTAAATGTTATTTTTGAGTTTTGCCCTAGTCGAGTATAACTCTCTAGGCTGTGAAGTTTGACTGCCAGAGGAAGGTCCCTGGTTGAGCGTTACTCTTTAGGCGCCAGCTTATTTGGGAATCAATTGTCCAGGTTGGATTTAAAGACCCTGGTTGAGCTTCGCTCTTTGGGCGCCTGACCTATTGGATTAAGCGAGCTGGAAGACTACTAGTATTGGGGTTAGGGTTCTGCTAAGGTACTCATCCCATAAGTATTTGAATTGTAATTTTCTAATTATGGCATGAGACGTGTTTTAATATAATATGATAAGGTATTCTGATTTAATAAATATTTTATCGAGGAGAGTGTAATTATTATAGGATTATATGATTTTAACTCACTCTCGAGGCTGACAGTCTCAATTTTAAATTTTTTAGGTGACAGTTAGGTTCTCCGCCGTCTTTCGTTTAACAGCCCGACTTCCTTCTCCATCGGGCTTATTGTAATTTATTTCTACTTTTGCATTTTGAATTATTTAAGATTCTAGACTCTCTGCAGTAGTATACCTGGTATATTATATTTGATTTTGGTCTGTAACAAATTATGGAATATTTGTTAGCATCCAGTTAGAGACTTGTAAATGACATGTTGGGCTGGTTTAATAGTATGTTTATATATGCATATTTGAATTGTCGATCAGCTAGGCTTACTATAGGTTTTGGTGGCCTTAAGCCTACCCATTTCCTAGTGCCGGTCATGGGCCAACAGATCAGATCATGACAAAGTTGGTATCAGAGCACGACCCCTCTAGTAGTGTGTGGTTCGAGGATGAACCAGGTGGAAGTTGGTGGGCATGTGCAGCCTGACCTAGAAAAGCAATCCGATGAAAGTGAAAAGTGGATGCTGAGGCAAGGATAGGATGCCTGGACAAGAGGCAGCTTCTAACAGGCTTCTAGAATGGCAGCACTCTAAGGTACGGGGGTACATGAATGAATCGCATTACATATCGAAATGGGCGAGGAATGGTTGATAACATATATGTAAAGAGTTGGAACCAATCATATGATGCGCCTTTTAGTTGTTTGGCTGTGGAGTTATAGGAACTCCAAAGTTAAACGTGCTTGGTTCAGAGAAATTCCAGGATGGGACTTCCCAAACCCGCTAAAGGGACATCGTGAGGCCAATGGGTGCAAAAGCAAACAATATCTCATGTGATCTGGTTTTGGGTCGTTGCAATGATGGGTGCTCAATTTTGCTAGAAGAGGAATCTCTTCTCCTTTCACAAGTCCAAGGTCATTTTGGCAGAAAATCAAGGCGGAAAACTCCTAATTTGGTGCGACTAGGGTGTATACAGCGAATCTAGAAGATGAATTTGCCATTTTGGGGTTGACTTTGTAGAAAACGGTTAAGAATTGAGTGAGAAATCAAAGAAATAGCAAAAGGAGCTTTAGAAAGAAAAGTAAGAGAAATGGGTAAGGTGAAGAAAGAATATGGACATAAGCCCATATATATGTCCTAAGGAAGGGGCAAAAATGTGTCCTCGACTTGTCAAAATCAAGTTTTAGTCCAAAAAGTTAGTACAAGTTTGCAGAAAACATATAAAAGCCCAATTTGCACCCTTAGGCGGAATTTTTGAGAAAATTACAAGTTTGGTCCCTGATCTAGTAAAATTATATTTTAGTCCCTAGATGGGCCAAATGCCAGTATTGCTTCTAGAAAGCATCAAAACAATTCAAATTGTATCCCGAGGTGAGAGATTTCAACCTAAGTACTCGAAAGTGGAAAATTATCAAATTGATCCGAAGTGGCAAATTGTTTCCTATAATGGAAAATAGCTAGACGGAAGTGTTTGTAATCACCAACTCGACGAGTGTAGCTTCCAATTCGATGGATGTAGTTCTTGAAAAGCAGGCGAAGTCCTCAATCTAGGCAGGCAAAATCCTCAAATCAGAGCAGGCGAAGTCCTCAGATCCAAGCAGGTAAAGTCCTCAAATCCAAGCAAGCGAAGTCCTCAACCCGAGCAAGCGAAGTCCTCAAATTCGAGCAGGCGAAGTCCTCAACCCAAGCGCGTATGGCCCTATATTGAATAAGCAATGGAAGTTTGAGCTTACGAGGCGTGGCTTCTACAGTTCACATATCCTTTTGTTATATCCTTGATGTCTATGATTTGTCTCAATTTATTTAACGCATGTGCATGCCCATAAGTTTTGACAAATTGGGGGTAGCTATCAGCACTCATTTTTCGGATCTGAATATCGAGGGAAAAATAGAAAACCCTATGACGAAAGTTACTGCCTTCTTGAGTCTCAAGAGGTGAAGGACAAGTGAATCTAAGGCTAGGGTCGAGGTTAATCTAGTTGGAATTACCTTTTCGAAATCAATTTGAACCTGATCGTCGGAAAAATTAAGTTTGAGTGTCAAAACGGTAGTTTTACACATTCAGGGACCTAATCAAAATTTTCAAAACTCCTTTTACATAGAGTCAATTGGGTTTTTATGACGTCATTTTTTGTGATGATCTCATAGTCAGATACAGATTCGAGAAGATTTTCTTGACGATAATCATCATTTTTATCAATAATTATTTAAATTTTAAAAATAAAATTGGATATTTATCGAAATATTTCTAAAATCTATCGCCTCCTTTAGGGTTTTCCTTGAAACTCCACCTCTATAAATAGAAAGAGGTAATTAGAATTTTGGGAGGGGAACAACAAAGAGTTAAAAAATGGCAGTAAGTGAGATTGACACTTGAGAGACACTGAGAAAGAAAACATAGAGAGAAAATCCAGAGAGAAAAGAAAGAAAAACACTGTCGTTTTTAGTTGACATCAGAAGATTCAAGCTAGTAAGAAAGAACAATTTTAGAAAACAAGCCATTGAAGAAAGAATCATTTTTAGAAACTATTTCTGAATCGATAAAAATTTCTCTACATCAGATCGAACACTGGATTCCTACCCGGTATTCGACTCAACTGCATCCTCCTCACCTTAGACTCGCAGATCTATCATTCATGTTGACAACCTAAGGGTTCCTTCAATCATACATTCACCGTCATCATAAAATCAATTCTTTCGTTCCTTTTATTTTCTTTTGATTATTTATTTTTAGAAACATAATTAGAATTTTAATTTATGATCAGCATGATTAGATTAGGATTTTTGTGAATATGCATGTTAATTGGGTTTTGGATCTAATAATAAGAAATCTAGGATTTTGAAATCTAATATTTTCCAATTAGGGTTTTAGATCTAATTAAGAAACATTATTATAGGATAGATGTTTAGATTTATTTTTCCATAATGATTAGGTAATTAAACATGTTAAATATGATTACTTAATGGACTTGCCATCTGTTAGTTTACTGTACTTAGGATTTTTTATCAATTTAGGGTTTTTATCTTTCAATTGACTACTGTTGCTTTTATTTTAATATTTTTATCCTATTTTCTTTTATTCCAATCGATTTTAAGGTCTGTGCATGTGAAATTTTGACTTTGGGGATGCGAAATGTACTGACGAATGATGAAAACCAGCCTAAAAACCCTAGAGTCGATCGGCTCTACACATAGAGCCAATCGGCTATTCATGCCGAGCCAATATTGTTTTGCTTTTTGGATGATTTTTTATGCATTTTGGCTTCTGTATAGTTTTTAGGACTTTTTCTTTCACAATCGTAATTGTAGGCCGGGTTATAATAATTATGTTTTACTTTCCACTTTATTTTATTTATTTTTTTATTGTATGGTTAATTAAATATGTGTTACATGATTGATTAATTAAAATGGGCCACATAGACTTAGGCCTAAAACTGGATCCAACATGAATCTGTGTATAAATTGCTTGCATTTATAGAGAATAATTTATTAAATAATAAAATTAAAGACTAATATACACAAATAAGGAAGTTGGCTTCCGGATCCATCTCTAAACTCGGTGGCATAAGCTTCCTTATGGAATCTGAGAAATATCACTCATTAGTAAAAGTGTCCCATCTCCATGTTAGTCTTAGTGACTTGTTAGCGTATTAGTCTTAGTGACTTGTTAGCGTATTCTCGATTAGATTGAAAAGTCTTACAATGCCATAGTTATTAAAGACACTTGGGTGCGCGCCCGAAACCGCCGCCTGCAAGGGGTATATTTATAAATATTAGAAGACAACCCTCTGAAAGGGTTATATTTGTGTGCATAAGAAACAACCTCGTAAAATGGGTATATTTATGAATATGAGAAAACAACCCTATAAGAGGGGTATATTTGTGAGTATGAGAAAACAACCCCATAAATGGCGTATATTTATGAATATGAGAAAACAACCCCGTAAGATGGGTATATTTGTGAGTATAAGAAAGCAACCCCGTAAAAAGCGTATATTTTCTAATATGAGAAAACAACCTTGTAAGAGGAGTATATTTTCTAATATGAGAAACAACCTTGTAAGAGGAGTGGATCTGTAAATATTAGAAAACAACCCCATAAAGGGTATATTTATGAGTATGATAAAAACAACCCCATAAAAGGGGTATATTTTTTAATATGAAAAAATAACCCCCTAAGAGGGGTATATTTGTTAATATAAGAAACAGCCCCGTAAGTAAGGTATATTTGTAAGTATGAGAAATCAACTCTGTAAAATGGGTATATCTTTGAATATGAGAAAACAACCCCGTAAGAGGGGTATATTTGTAAGATTGAGAAAAAATCCCGTAAGAGACATATACTTGTGAGTATAAGAGAGCAACCCCGTAAAAGGGATATATTTTTTAATATGAGAAAACAACCCGGTAAGGGGGATATATTGTGAGTATGAGAAAACAACCCCGTAAAAGGGGTATATTTGTCAATATAAAAAAATAACGCCATAAGTAAGGTATATTTGTGAGTATGAGAAATCAACTTTGTAAAAGGGGTATATCTGTGAATATGACAAATCAACCCCGTAAGAGGGGTATATTTGTGAGTTTGAGAAAAACAGCCCTGTAAAAAGGGTATATTTTATACTATGTGAGAACAATCCCGTAAGAGGGGTATATTTATGAGTATGAGAAAACAATCCCATAAATGGGGTATATTTTTTAATAAGAGTAAATAACCCGTAAGAGGGCTATATTTTTAAATATTGGAAAAAAAAACCCTTAAGATGGGTATATTTCTAAGTATGAGAAAACAACCTAGTAAATGGGGTATTTTTATGAATGTGAGAAAACAACCTCGTAAGATGGGTATTTGTGAGTGTGAGAAAACAACCCCGTAAAAGGAGTATTTTTTTTAATATGAGAAAACAAGCTCGTAAGATGGGTGTATTTATAAATATTAGAAGACAAGCATGTAAGAAGGGTATATTTGTGTGCATGAGAAAACAACCCCGTAACAAGGGTATATTTCTGAATATGAGAAAACAATCCCATAAGAGGGGTATATTTGTGAGTATGAGAAAACAACCTCGTAAATAGCGTATATTTATGAATATGAGAAAACAACCCCGTAAGAGGGTACAAATTATGAGTATGAACCCCATAGAAGGGGTATATTTATGAGTATGAGATATTAACCCCGTAAGAGGACTATATTTGTAAATATTAGAAAGCAACCCCATAATAGGAGTAAATAGGGTATATTTATGAATATGAGAAAATAAACCTGTAGCGGTGGTATGTTTTTTAATATAAGAAAGAAACTCTGTTAAAGGGGTATATTTATGAGTATGAGAAAACATCCCGTAAGATGGGTATATTTGTGAGTATAAAAAACAACCCCGTAAATGGAGTATATTTATGAATATGAGAAAACAACTCTATAAGAGGGGTATATTTATGAGTATGAAAAAATAACCCCGTAAAAAGGGTATATTTTTTAATATGAGAAAACAACCCCATAAAAGGGGTATGTTTATAAATGTTAGAAAAATACCCCCATAAGAGGGGTACATTTGTGAATATGAAAACACCACCTCATAAAAACAGTATATTTTTCAAGATAAGAAAACAACCCCGAAAGTGGGAAATATTTGTGAGTACAAGAAAATAACTCCGTAAAAGGAATATATTTATGAATATGAGAAATCAACCTCGTAATTGGAGTATATTTGTGAATATGAGAAAACAACTCTGTAACAATGGTATATTTGTCAATATAATAAAGCAACCCCATAATAGGGGTGCATTTGTGAGTATGAGAAAATAACCGCGTAAAAAGGTATATTTTTTACTATGAGAAAACAACCCCGTAAAAAAGGTATATTTGTGAGTATAAGAAAACAACCCCGTAAAAGGGGTATATTTTTTAATATGAGAAAATAACCTAGTAAGAGAGGTATATTTGTAAATATTAGAAAACAAGCCTATAAAAGGTGTACATTTATAAATATGAGAAAATAACTTCGTAAGAGGAGTATATTTATGAGTATGAAAAAATAACCTCGTAAAAGCGGTATATTTTTAATATGAGAAAATAATTCCGTAAGAGGGGTATATTTGTAAGTATGAGAAAATAACCCCGTAAAAGGGATATATTCATGAATATGAGAAAACGATCCCATAAGAGGGGTATATATGTGAGTATAAAAGAATAACCCTACAAAATGGGTATATTTATAAGTATGATAAAACTAACTCGTAAGAGGGATATTTTGTGAGTATGAGAAAGTAACCCCGTAAAAGAGATATATTTTTAATAGGAGAAAGCAACCTCAAAAGGGGGATATATCTATAAATATTAGGAAATAACCCTGTAAAAGGAGTATATTTTTAATATGAGAAAACAACCCCGTAAGAGTGGTATATTTGTGAATATGAGAAAACCATCCCGTAACAGGGGTATATTTATCAATATAATAAAGCAACCCGTAATAAGGGTATATTTGTGAATATGAGAAAATAATCCCGTAAAAGTGATATATTTTTTACTATGAGAAAACAATCTCGTAATCGGGTGTATTTGTGAGTATGAGAAAACAACCTCGTAAAAGGGTTATATTTTTTAATATGAAGAAACAGCCCAATAAGAGAGGTATATTTGTAAATATTAGAAAACAACCCTGTAAGGGTATATTTGTGAGTATAAGAAAACAAGTGTATACTGCGTAATTTTTTTAATTTTGATCTTAATATTACTTTGGTGCATTTTAGTAACTAAGTATCTTCAATAGACCCTAGTGTGCAATATTGTAGAATTTTATAAAAAGAAAATGACTAGAGACCTTACGATTTTATAAAAGTATTTTTCAAGATAATAATTATTACTATTAATAATAATTATAAATAAATAAATAATTTTTTCAAAGTAAATTGTGTTAGCTTAAGACTCTTTAGATAACGGGCTTAGTTGCTATGGGAACAGATTGGTGGTTCAGAATGTGCCACTTTAGACTGTAGAGAAAAGAAGGAGACTTTTAAGATTCGAGGTGCAATTCTATTTTGGGATGACAAGATTTCAACACCTATATGATCTTGTATCAACTATCACAACCAAACAAATGGTAAATGTAGATGTCAAGGATATTTAGTATGTGTAAGGGACATGTCAACAGAGAAGAGTATAGAGTAGAATGTTCATGTTGTTTGTGGTATCTTGATGTCTTTCCAAAAGAGTTTCCAATATTATCACCCAACCGGGAGATTAAGTTCTGGATCGATACTATACCTCGTACAGCTCCCATTCCCTTGCCACCTTACAGGATGGCACTAACGGAGTTAAAGAAGCTTAAGGAGTAGTTGTTAGACCTTTTGGATAAGGGTCTCAACTGACCAAGTAAATCTCCTTGGGGCGCTCAAGTGTTGTTTGTGAAGAAAAATGATATTCCTTGCACCTCTGTATTGATTACATGCAGTTGAATAAAGCGACCATTCACAACAAGTGTCTGCTTCCCTGTATAGATGATTTATACGATCAGCTTCAAGGTGCAACATGTTTCCCTTAAGACTGATTTAAGATTCAAGTATCATCATTTAAGGATGCATGATGAGGATGTAATCCAGGATAGCGTTCAGGATTCACTATGGCCGTTATGAGTCCTTAATGATGTCATTTGGATTCATTAATGCGCCTTCAGCCTTTATAGGTTTTATGAGTAGGGTGTTTAAGTCATTCTTAGACCACTTTGTAATTTTTTATTGATGATAAATCGGTGCATTTTAGAAGTGAATATAAGCATGCATGGAATTTGAATATGGTTTTGCAGACTTTGTGAGAGCATCAGTATATGCTAAATTTTTTCAAGTGAGAGTTTTAGTTGGGAAGTGTGGATTTTCTGGGACACCTTATGCCTGAGAATGGTATTCAAATGGAGCCCAAGAAAGTGGAGGCAGTGACTGGTGGGCAGAGATCGACTTAAGTGACGGAGGTTCATAGCTTTCTAAGTTTGGTAGGCTACTACCGCTAATTTGTGTAGGATTTCTCAAGGATGGCGGCACCTTTAACTAGGTTGACTCATAAGAATTTCAAGATTCTAGTGGATTAATGCTTATGAGGGAAGCTTTTAGAAGTTGAAAGATTGTTTGACTTCAGCTCTAGTGTTGACCTTACCATCTGGAACTGGTGGTTTCACCGCGTATTATGATGCTTTTAGAATGGGACTGGGTTGTGTTTTAATGTAGCATGGTAAAGTAGTGGCTTATGCATTTAGGCAGTTGAAAAGGCATGAATAGAATTATCCCACTCATAATTTGGAGATAGCAGCTGCAATTTTTGCTCTTAAGATCTAGAGGTACTACCTCTACATGGAGACGTGCGAGATTTATATGGATCACAAGAGTTTGAAGTATATATTCTAGTAGAAGGAGTTGAACCTGAGGTAGAGAAGGTGGTTGGAGCTTCAGAAGGATTATGATTATACTATTCTTTACCCTATAGGTAAAGTAAATGTATGGCAGAGAACCATAATTTACTTCGAGGTTTTGGAGGAAGCTACAAGAAGAGGTTGGTACCAGATTAGACTTCAGTATAGCTTTCCACCCCAAATAAATGGTCAGTCAGAAAGGAAAATTTAGACTTTAGAAGATATACTTCGGATGTGTGTTATGGGTTTTAGTGGTCAGTAGGATTGGTACCTGCTATTGATTGAGTTTGTTTATAATAATAACTATCGTGCAAGCATCGAGATGGCTCCTTATGAGGCATTATACGGCAAAAAGTGTAGACCTCCTGTATGTTGGGAAGAAGATGGTGAGCAAAAATTAGCAGGACCGGAGTTGGTTCAGATTACTTCAGAAAAGATTCCTATTATCGGCGAGAGACTAAAGGTTGCTTTTAGTAGGCAGAAGAGTTATGCGGATCCGAAGCGGAAGCATGCGGAGTTCAATATCTAAGAGTATGTATTCTTGAAGGTATCTCTTATGCGAGGTGTGATGCAGTTTTTTAAGAAGGGAAAATTAGCACAATGTAATGTGGGACCCTTCAAGATTGTTGATAGGATTGGAGAAGTAGCATATAAGTTAGATTTACTATCGAATTCCGTGCATGTGCATCCTGTGTTTCATATATCTATGCTGAGGAAATATATTTTGGATCCTTCATTTGTATTACAACCTCAGTATATGGAAGTGAGCAAAGAATTGACTTATGAGGAGCAGCCAGTCATGATTGTGGATACTCAGGTTTGCCAGCTTCGCACTAAGATTATACTGATGGTAAGTTTCTGTAGCAAAATCATTCTACCGAGGAATGTACTTGGTAGACCGAACAGGAGATGGAAGATTCCTACCCCTATTTATTTCAGTCTTAAGGTAAGCCTTGTCCTTTTTAAATTCGACAAATTTTTCTTAAGAGGGGAAGGACGTAATACCCCGTAATTGTTTTAATTTTGATTTTAATATTACTTCTAGGCATTTTAGTAAATAAGTATTTTTCAGTACTACGTTGAGCATTTAATAATTATTTTAGTAACTAATTAATATATGTACCTTTTAGTTCTATATTTTCAAATAATTATAATATATTGAATTTAGTGAATTTTAAATGTAGCTTTGTGATTTTAAATAAATAAGTCAAAATCTTACTAAGTTAATATTAGCATGTATATTTATTTTACAATATAAGTGGACCTAAATTATATTATTTATTGTCTATTTGGATGACTATTATAATTTTAACACGTTTAAAATTAATGTGGATTTATTTTAACTAAGGACTATGTATAAGTGTGTATATATAAATATATACATATATATATATATATATATATATATATAAGGAGAAAAGTAAGCAAAACATTAAGGATGAGGATTTTGTTGTGGCTAAGCTTAATTAAAGGGGCTAAAGTGCAGTTTTCCCTATAAAAAAAAAAACTAAACAGCAGCCTCCCTTTCTTTTTTCTTCCTTCTTCCCATATGTCACCTCTCCCACCACTATTTCTTCACCATTTTCTACCATAACCACCACGCCAGCCACTAACCTTCCTCTCTTTTTTTTCTTGTCAGCACACATTTTTCCCCTCTCCCTTCCTTCGTGGGACATCAATCTTGGGGAGGAAGAATACGCCCCTTGCTGCATCACCAAAGCAACCCCTTACCGGCCTCTTCTCTCAAATTCGACGCTGGATTTAGAGTCCCTACCATCAAAAACCTTAAGTTAGCCCTTCCCTCCTCTCATTCCGTCGCTGGCAGCCTCCACACCACCTCACCGAAGCCGATTCTTCTACACTGTGATCTGGCATCTTTCGGCTAGATTTAGGTTGTAATTTTGGTGTAATTAGGCTCCATGCTTCTCAAGCTTTGCGTGGGCGCCTTTGGATCAGAATTCTGACATCGTTGACTATACAAGCTTTCAAACTTTTGTGTTTCTCGGACGCATAGAATTTTAAATTTTGGCTCGGTATAATTTAATTGGACTTTAAAAATCATCTAAGAATTATCAGAAAATATTAAATCTATTAATTGGCAATTATGAATAAATAAATAAATTTAATTTATTGATAGATTACTTATAAATATTATGGATTAATTAGTGTTTAATTAATTATTATTCGGTTTTATAATAATTATGGTTGTGAATAATTCAATTAGATACCAAAAAATTATTTGTGAGTTGGTGGTGGAATAAATATGAATGTTGGATTGATTATTATTAATTTTTGGACTGTGGTGTTTTGCGGAGTCGGAAAATTTATACAATTATAGGTGACCCGGCTCCTGTGAAATATTTAATGATTATTTGAAGTATTCTTAAAAGGCGCTAGACCCTATTCTACGGGGGGTAAACATCCGAATTTTAAGAAAGGTTTTGCTGAATTTTCAGTAGAATTTTCAAGTCCGGATGAGTCGGGATTTTTCAGCAATCTGATTCTAGGAGTCTACGCCTAGGATTAATTATGAAATATTTTATTAATTTAATTATTTTTGTGAATAGATAATCGATAGTTTAGCCAGCTCCTCCAGAGGCATAGAAGCAATTAGAGGAAATTCGGCAAAACTGTGAGTTAAAGTCATATAATCAACTCTACGTGTCATATCCAAATCTAGTGCAACTTTATTTGATTTATAATTATTATAATTATTATTGGTAATATTATTATTGTTAAATTTTATTTTCATTATTATCAATATTATTATTATTATTTTGCCATTATATTAGCATCATCATTATTATTATTATTATTATTATTATTATTATTATTATTATTATTATTATTATTATTATTATTATTATTATTATTTTATTTAGATGGTTGTATTTATTTTTAGATTATATGATTTTAACTCACTCTCGAGACTGATGGTCTCAATTTAATTTTTCAAGTGTCAACTAGGTCTTCCATAATTCTTCTCCTTGGCAGCCCGACTTTCTTCTTCTTCGGACTTAATATAATTGAATTTGTTTGTATATTTGATTATTAAAAATCTAGATTCTTCATAGTGGTGATTCTAAAACCTTTCATTTCTTTTGGCATGTTAAACCAACTCGACATGTGTTATCTAATTGTGCTGAGGGACTGATTTAAATATGTAGTATTTGTATGGTTGAATATTAGTATAATGAAATATTGTTATAATGGATAAAATTATATTTTAATTGAGGTATTGATTAATCATGCTTGCTACGGATTTTGGTAGCCTTACGCCTACCCATGCCCTAGCACCAGTCACAGGCCAACAGATCGGATTATGACAACAAGCTCATACAAGGAGTATATTAATGAATATGAAAAACAACCTCGTAAGAGGCATATATTTTTGAATATGAGAAAATAACCTCGGAAAAGGGGTATATTTTCTAATATGAGAAAATAACTATGTAAGAGGGGTACAATTGTAAGTATGAGAAAATAACACCATAATAGGGGTATATTGATGAATATGAGAAAATAACCTCGTAAGAGGGGTATATCTGAGTATAAAAAAAATAACCCCATGAAAGGGGTATATTTATGAATATGAGAGAATAACCCTGCAAGAGGGGTATATTTGTGAGTATGAGAAAACAACCCGTAAAAGGGGTATATCTCTTAATATGAGAAAACAACCCCGTAAGAAGGGTATATTTGTAAATATTAGAAAACAACCCTCTAAGAGTGGTATATTTATGAGTATGAAAAAACAACCCCATAAAAGGGGTATATTTGTCAATATAAGAAAACAACCCTGTAAGTGGTGTATATTTGTGAGTATGAAAAAATAACTCCGCATGAATATGAGAAAGCAACCCCATATGAGGGGTGTATTTGTGAATATGAGAAAATAACTCCTAAAAGGGGTATATTTGTTAACATAATAAAACAACCCCGTAATAGGGGTATATTTATAAGTATGACAAAATAACCCCGTAAAAGGGGTATATTCCTTACTATGAGAAAACAATCTCTTAAAAGAGGTATATTTGTAAGTATAAGAGAATAACCTCGTAAAAAAGGTATAATTGTAAATATGAGAGAACAACCCCGTAAAAAGAGTATATTTTTTAATATTAGAAAACTGCCTAGTAAGAGGGATATATCTGTAAATATTAGAAAACAACCCCGTAAGAAGGTATATTTATAAATATTAGAATACAGCCCCATAAGATGGGTATTTTTGTGAGAATGAGAAAACAACCCCGAAAATATAGTATATTTATGAATATGAGAAAACAACCCCGTAAGTAGGGTATATTTGTGAGTATGTGAAAGCAACCCTGTAAAAGGGGTATGTTTCTTAATATGAGAAAAATACCTCATAAGAGGGGTATATTTATAAATATTAGAAAACAACCACATAAAAGAGGTATATTTGTGAGTATAAAAAAATAACACCGCAAAGAGGTATATTTGTCAATATAAGAAAATAATCCCGTAAGTGGTGTATATATGTGACTATGAGAAAATAACTCCGTAAAATGGTATATTTATGAATATGAAAAATTAACCCCATAAGAGCGATAAATTTATGAACATGAGAATACAACTCTTAAAAAGGTTATAATTATCAATACAATAAAACAACCCCGCAATAGGGGTATATTTATGAGTATGAGAAAACAACCCTGTAAAAGGAATATATTTTTTACTATAAGAAAACAACCGCATAAAAGGGGTATATTTGTGAGTATGAGAAAACAACCTCGTAAAAGGGGTATATTTTTAATATAAGAAAATAACCCAGTAAGAGGGGTATATTTGTAATTATTAGAAAATAAACTTGTAAGAGGGGTATGTTTGTTACTATAAGAAAACAACCCCGTAAATGGGGTATATTTATAAATATGAGAAAAAATCCCATAAGATGGATATATTTGTTAGTATGAGAAAACAAGCCCGTAAAAGGGTTATATTTGTCAATATTCGAAAACAACCCCGAAAGCCGGGTATATTTGTGAGTATGAGAAAACAGCCTCGTAAAATAAGTATATTTTTTAATAAGATAAAATAACCCCGTAAAAGGGATATATTTATAAATATTAGAAAATAACCCCGTAAAAGGGATATATTTATGAGTATGGTTAGTATGAGAAAACAAACCCGTAAATGGGGTATATTCTTTAATATGAGAAAATAACCCCATAAGAGGGATATATTTATAAATATTAGAATAAACCACGTAAGAGTGGTATTTTTGTGAGTATGATAAAAGGACCCCGTGAAAGGGGTATATTTGTAAATATAAGAAAACAACCCCATAAGTAGGGATATTTGTGAGTATGAAAAAATAATTTCGTAAAAGACGTATATTTATGAACATGGGAGATCAACCCCGTAAGAGGGGTATATTTGTGAATATAAAAAAAACAACCTCGTAAAAGGAGTACATTTGTACATATTGAAAAATAACTTGGTAAAGAGGGATTTATTTGTGAGTATGAGAAAAAAAAATCCCGTAAAAGGGGTATATTTATGAATATGAGATAACAACCCCGTAAGAGAGGTATAGTTATGAGTATAAAGGAAACACCCCTGTAAAAAGGTATATTTATAAATATGAGAAAACAACCCTGTAAGGGGGTTTATTTGTGAGTATGGAAAGAAACCACGTAAAAGGATATATTTTTTAATATGAGAAAATAACCTCGCAAGAGGGGTATATTTATAAATATTAGAAAACAACCCCGTAAGAGGGGTATATTTGTGAATATTAGAATACAGCCCGATAAGAGGGGTATATTTATGAGTATAACAAAACAACCTTATAAAAGGGGTATATTTATATATATGAGAAAATAACCCCGTAAGTGGGGTATATTTGTGAGTCTAAAAAAAAGCAACCCTATAAAAAGAGTATATTTTTAATATGAGAAGACAACCCTGTAAGAGAGGTATATTTATAAACATTAGAAAACAACCTCATAAAAGCAGTACGTTAATGAGTATGAAAACACAACCCCGTAAAAGGGGTATATTCGTCAATATAAGAAAGTAACCTCGTAAGGGGTGTATATTTGTGAGTATGAGAAAATAACTACATAAAAAAAGGAGTATATTTTGAATATCTGAAATCAACCCCATGATATGGGTACATTTATAAGTATGAGAAATCAATCCCGTAAAAGGGATATTTTTTTACTTTGAAAAAATAATCTCGTAAAAGAGGTATATTTGTGAGTATGAGAAAACAACTTCGTAAAAGGGGTAGATTTTTTAATATTAGAAAATAGCTTGGTAAAAGAGGTATATCTATAATTATTAGAAAATAAACCTATAAGAGGGTATATTTATGAGTATGAGAAAACAACCCCGTAAATAGAGTATATTTATGAATATGATAAAAACCCCGTAAGAAGGGTATATTTGTGAGTATGAGAAAATAAGTCCGAAAACGGATATATTTGTCAATATATGAAAACAACTCCGGAAGTGGAGTATATTTGTAAGTATGAGAAAACAACCCCATAAAATGGTATATTTTTTAATATGAAAAAATAGCCTAATAAGAGGAGTATATTTATAAATATTTAAAAACAACCCCGTAAGAAGGGTATATTTGTGAGCATGAGAAAACAACATCATAAATGAGGTATATTTTTTAATATGAGAAAACAATTCCGTAAGAGGAATATATTTGTAAATATTAGAATAAACCTCGTAAGAGGGGTATATTTGTGAGTATGAGAAAAGAATCCAGTAAAAGGGGTATATTTGTCAATATAAAAGACCAACCCTATAAGTGCGGTGTATTTGTGAGTATGAGAAAATAACTCCATAAAAGGCGTATATTTCTGAATATGAGAAATAAATCCCATAAGAGAGGTATATTTGTGAGTTTGAGAAAAAAATCCCGTAAGAAAGGTATATTTATTAATATACAAAAATAATCACGGAAATAGGGTATATTTGTGAGTATGAGAAAACATACCTGTAAAAAGGGTATATCTTTTAAAATAAAACAACCCAGTAAGAGGGGTATATTTGTAAATATTTAAAAACAACCTCGTACAAGGGGTATATTTGTGAGTATGAGAAAATAATCCCGCAAAAGGAGTATATTTATGGATATGAGAAAACAACCCCGTAAGAGCGGTATATTTATGAGTGTGAGAAAGCAACCCCATAAAAGGGGTATATTTTTTAATATGAGAAAACAAACTCGTAAGAGAGGTATATTTATAAATATTAGAAAACAACCCCCGTATGATAGGTATATTTATGAGTATGAGAAAACAACCCTATAAAAGTGATATATTATTTACTAAGAGAAAACAGCTCAGTAAGAGAGGTATGTTTGTAAAAATTAGAAACCAACCCCGTAAGAGGGATGTATTTGTGAGTGAGAAAACAACCCCTTAAATGGGGTATATTTTTTAATATAAGAAAATAAACTCGTAAAAGAGGCTTATTTGTAAATATTAGAATAAACTCCGTAAGAGGGGTATATTTGTGGATATGAGAAAAGAACCCCATAAAATAGGTATATTTGTCAATATAAGAAAACAACCCTATAAGTGGGGTATATTTGTGAGTATAAGAAAATAACTCTGTAAAAGGCATATATTTATGAATATGAGAAATCAATCCCATAAGAGCGGTATATTTGTAAGTATGAGAAAACAACTCCGTAAAAAGTTATATTTGTCAATATACTAAAACAACCCCCGGAAGTTAGATTTATTTGTGAGTATGAGAGAACAACCTCGTAAAAGGGATATATGTTTTAATATGAGAAACCAATCTAGTAAGAGGGGTATATTTGTAAATATTAGAAAACAACCCCGTACAAGGGATATATTTGTGAGTATGAAAAAACAACCCCACAAAAGGGGTATATTAATGAATATGAGAAGACAACCCTATAAGAGGGATATATTATGAGTATGAGAAACCAATCTAGTAAGATGGGTATATTTGTAAATATTAGAAAACAACCCCGTACAAGAGATATATTTGTAAGTATGAAAAAACAACCCCACAAAAGGGGTATATTAATGAATATGAGAAGACAACCCTGTAAGAGGGATATATTATGAGTATGAGAAAGCAACCCCGTAAAAGGGGTATATCTTTTAATATGAGAAAACACCCTCGTAAGTGGGGTATATTTATAAATACTAGAAAATAACCCCTTAAGAGAGTATATTTGTGAGTATAAGAAAACAACCATGTAGAAGGGGTATATTTATCAATATAAGAAAATAACTCCATAAGTGGGATATATTTATGAGTATGAGAAAATAACTCCGTAAAAAGAGTATATTTATGAATATGAAAAATCAATCTCGTAAGAAGGGTGTATTTGTGAATATGAGAAAATAACCCCGTAAGAGGGGTATATTTGTCAATATAATAAAACAACTCCGTAATAGTAGTATATTTGTGAGTATGAGAGAACAATCCCGTAAAAAGAGTATATTTTTTTATTATGAGAAAACAATATCGTAAGAGAATTATATTTGTAAATATTGGAAAACAACCCTGTAAGAGGGATATATATTTTAATATGAGAAAATAGCCTAGTAAAAGGGTATACTTGTCAATATTAGAAAACAAACCAGTAAGAAGCGATATATTTGTGAGTGAGAAAACAACCTTGTAAAAAGGTTGCATTTGTCAATATATGAAAACAACCCCGGAAGTGGAATATACTTGTGAGTATGAGAAAAAAAGATTTACAGTTTGAAATAATGTTGAAAGTGATTCTTTATTTAATTAGTTTTACAAAATTTTATTTGTCCAGCTAGAATATTTTTTATCAAATATTTATGTTCAAAATATTAGCAATATTTTCTCCAGCGTAAAAGGATTAAGAATTAGTATAGTATTGTATGAAATTTTATTTAAATCCTTGTTTATTCCTCTTTGTTATTTATTTATCTTTTCACTGAGTTTTACTCACCATTTTTTTCCATTTACTAGTGTTATGCAGAATATTTAAGAGTTACTTCAGGATTGAAGCAGTAGCAATTAGAGCTTTGAGTTGCTAGACTCTGCTATCTGAGAAAGTGAAGGTAGAAAATTGAATAGTTAGGCTCAATTCAGGCAGGGCCGTTACAATGAGTGCATGTCTAGAAATTTTTATTGTCACCAGCTGATTTTCCTTTTGATGGTTGATTATGTCCAAGACGATTTCAAGTAGTTAGAAGAGCTGCATTATATGACATAGCCCAAAAGTTCCTCCATGGTGTGTCGATGGTTGCAATGCTTACCTACATATAGATAATATGATTCAAGATCAAGAGGAGGATCCTTTCATAAAATTTCACTTCGAGCATGATTAAATTTTGAATAGAGACCTGCCAGGAATATATGGACTCGAAGGAAAGTCATGGTCTTATGGAATAATACAATCCCATTGATGTTATCTTCATGTCTCTTAGTACGAGCATCAATTTCCAAAAAATACCAAGAAGTTCGTTATATTATGCAGGTAAGAGTCTACATTCTAGCGAATAGTAAATGAGGGACAATTCAATTCAAACAGTTGTGTTTCATCAGAGCCATCATAGAATGGTTTTAAGGCTGCATCCCGGATTTCTTTGGATGTCTGTAGACGTATATATCATTGCATAAATGGCGGGCTCATTGAGTCAATAATCCAGCTCTTGACTCGATTGTTGTCAATGAGCCATGTCTCCAACTGCTTATTTCTTGTACCAGATTTTGGTGCGGCACCTGTAAGGTATTCAGATTTATTTTGGGCTCTAATATGCATCTCCATGAATTGTGACCATAATGGAAAATTGGTATCATCTAAGATGATCGCAGATGGGAAATGGGTATTTTCTTGAAGAGTTTGAACAATAGTTCGAGATTCATGTAAAATGAGGGAGGTATTTTCAGTCACAAAACTAAAAACATATTACAATTATCCCATGCTTGATGGAGGTTAACCTTAGCTCATGCCAAATGAAAAAGAATAATTTCCTGCCTAGCAAAGTTTTCCAAAGAAAAAAAATCTCTTTTTATTTTTTCTTGGATGAATTGTAATAAAGAATCTCCAAATTGCTACTTTCATAAACTCTTTTAAACTAGAGGTACACACTTTACCGAGTGTCTATGGTTTTGTACAAACTTACATAACTTTGAGAGGATAGGTGATAAAAAAACTTCTCCAAATTACTTCAATTTTTTTCTCTTTCCTTCCCTTCTCATACATATATGTTTTCCTAGAATAACATGAAATTCTGAGTTTTTTTTAAGTCAATTTTTTTAACAATTTTATACACTCCTTTTGAAGGATAGGACATCTATCTCTATAAATATCATCATTAGTTTCTGAAAGATCACGAGCACACAAAGAGGAGGATTTGAGAAGAACAAATGAAGAGGCAATTAAATGAAGGTTTCTTGCGAGAGAAGTAACGAAACACTTCAATTAGAGGTTTGACCTCTAAAGTCTGCGTCTTCTCGTCAACCGCAATTTAGAATTAATTCATTAAACAATCTAGAAGTGGAGATTAAAATCTTTTTATTTTATAAGCTCACATAAATCTTACCCAAGTCTTTTATAATTGGCTAACACTCAAATTCCATAATTTAATACTAACAATTTTAGTTAAAAGAGTCACTAATTTTTGTCCAAACACAGTCAATCTCACAAATCACAAAGAGTAACGAGTACAAAAATTAATATATCCAACTACCCACTTGATTCAACTCAAGAATCAATAAATACACTTAGAGAGCGAAAATGGGTTTTTGATAGTTATAAGAATTGAATCACACACATCAATGAAAGCTTGAAAGATGTGTAGCTTAACCCTAGGAAGGTCAAAAGACAAAGCTTAAGTACTTCCTTGCAAAAAAGAGTTGTTGGAGCTTCAATTAATGTACTTTTTTCATTCAACTACTGCCATAAATGACAGTCACGGGGCGACTAGTATGACACTCAAAAACTAATTTGTGATTCCCGATCTGTCGCGGGAGCGACTTCTAACCTTGTGGGGTTAATTCCTTGAGCTGCAGGGGCACTCTCAGGCCGCGAGTGCTACTGCCATTTTGAAGATTTTTCATTACTTCAGAGACTCGCGGGGGCCAGCAAGAAACGATCTCTTATCGCGGGGCAATCCTTGAGTCGCTATTGAACCCTGACTTGACTGATTGTTTTTAAGTTCTTTGAAAAGCGCACGAGGGCGACTATGCTTTTGTTGCAGGTGCAACTGCAACCTGCGAGTCCTTCTGCCCCTTTGGGAAGAGAAGGCATTTATGCATCAAGTGCTTTCAATTCTACACACGAATAACTCAAGGAGTGGATTAGATAAAATATAAATTATTTATAATGCATCAAAATAGGACGTCTTAAACCCTTGGGATCAACAGTTTCCATTCATAAATTTATGACTTATAAGATTAAAGATTAAATTAAAAACTTTATACGTCAATTTTACTAAAGTAAAAAAGAAAAATGAAAATACAAAACTCAAAAGCTTAATAATATAATCACAAATCAAGAAGTCAAAAAGTGAATACAAACAAATATTAATGACTTCTACTGTCAACCTAAATCCTTAAATTAGAAGGTTAAAGCCTATGATTATGTTTTCTTCATTAAGATTAAAGGGCCTTTTTTTCCAATAAAGATAAACAATTCAAATTTAAAAGTTTACTCAAATTGAGATTTGCATCTACTGCCAGAGTAAATATACAGATGCAAAGAACTTATTTCAATATCGAGAAGTACAAATAAAACAAAAATAAAACGACCATCATGTGATATAAGCTCTGATATTTAAGGACAATGTTGGAATGGCTCAATGCATCTAAGACTTGATGCTTTTCCGCCTCCCTTAGAGCTTTCATTTCTGCATTCATTCTCTTTTGTACCTCTATCTGAACAAGCTTTTGAACTGCTTCAGCTGTTCCAATTGCAGCAACATTGCACTTTGTTTTCTCTCTCTCTGGCATCTCCAGTGCATTTTGCTCTACTGTGTGTATTGCAGCAACATAGCACTTTGTTTTCTCTCTCTCTGGCATCTCCAATGCATTTCGCTCTACTATGTGTATTGCAGCAACATTGCACTTTGTTTTTTCTCTCTCTGGCATCTCCAATTCATTTTGCTCTACTATGTGTATTGCAGCAACATTGCACTTTGTCCTCTCTCTCTCTGCCATCTCCAATGCATTTTGCTCTACTATGTGTATTGCAGCAACATTGCACTTTGTCCTCTCTCTCTCTACCATCTCCAATGCATTTTGCTCTGCATTGTTTATTGCAGCAACACAGCACTTTGTGTTCTCTCTCTCTGCCATCTCCAATGCATTTTGCTGTATTATGTGTGCCTCTTGCAATCTTTTGCTCTCTTCTTTTCTTCTCCATTCTTCTAGTTCAGAAGCCTGAAATGATAGTAATATATACGTATGATAGGACTTATTAACTCATACATGTATCTATCAAGCACATGTGATGCATTCTTGATATCTTATTTTTATTCTTCTCAATCAATATCAAGATATTAAATATTGAAATCTTTTCAACTTAATCATTTCTTTATCTTATTTTATACTGTGATATTATAAAAAGAACACAAAAATTTACTAATTAAGGAGCAGCTTGATTGATATTCTTATTTATAAAAATAGGAAAAATCTTGAGTTTAAATGTTTATGAGAATTTATTACTTTTATAGTAAATGCAAGCAGTTATATATCTATCCTTTATTTGTGTAGCCACCGTCCTTTGGGCTTCAATAAAAAATAAAAAAGAAAAAAAAAAACATGCAAGAATTCGAATCCATCCTTCATATTTACCTTTTGTTTTAAAGCAAGTACTTCTTTGCAGGCAGCATGGTACATTTCTATTGTTTGCTTAAGCTCAGTCTTCAGTCTTCTCATCTCTTCTTCGTATACATCCTGTTATTGCCAACAAACATACTGGTAAATAAATAATGTATCAACAAAAACTAATTAATACATAAAAGCCCAAATCAAGAGAAGAAAAAAGAACATAATATAGTTACCAAAATGTTATCCGAATCATTGTTGTACTCAGGGAAAGAGGCGATGAGGTGAAGTGGTGACTCAGAGAATGTTGCCTCTGTATATGAATTCCTTGTAGACTCTCTACAGGTTAACTCACATGACCCACCAAGATATTCATAAAAGTTTAGGAAATTGCTATCTGTGCTTATCCTTCCTGAACTAGTCAATGGGTTATCAAAGTCAGCTGCAGGCATCTCATCATACAATCTCTTATATAATCTGCAAAAGAAAAAATGATGGTTTAAGCAAGCACATGATAGATATAATATATTTAATCCAATAGCTATGTTCATTTTGTGCTTATAATTGCTAAAGAATCCTTTTATCTAAAATTCCAAGAACAGCTTGCTGTTAATATTTATAGTTGCTTGCTGTATTTGTATATCTGAATGTTCTTTTCTAATTTTGGGTTTTCTATAATATATATATATATATATATATATATATATATATATATAAATTTCGAAGTGTCATAATTACTTTAAATGTTTATTTAAAAAAAATTATAAAATTTAGTTAAATTTATATAAAATATTTTGATTTGTAATTTTTATATAAAATTATATATTAAAATATTTTTATGTAAAATTTTTAAAGAAAAAGCTTTCTATATAAATTAGTTTAATATTTAATATCTTTATTCAATAAATTTATAAAAATATTAAAATTCATATATATATATATATATATATATATATATTTCAAAAAATGAATCCAATTGAATAATAGACTAGCTAGTACAAGGATTATTTGAATGATAAGGTTAGTTTTCAGAAAAAACTTCCAAAAAGTAATATTTAACACATAATAATATAATGGTAAGCTTTTATCCTTTGAATATATTATATGCTTTATTAGGCAAGTATAACAATAATTATTTTGTGGCTTTATTATCTGTTAACTTAATTTTTTGTTTCATCCTTCCTCTTTAAACTTCACACTCCCCCTTTTCAAGGGAGAAATACACTAAAATCAACTAATATGTATAGCTCAGTTTACCATTAGATGTAATACACCTGTTATTAGGCCAAGAAATAGCAAAGAAATATCTTTCTAAAAAGGTAATAATTCTAACATGTTCCACATTATTTCTGGCTAAAAATTAACTTAAAATAGGTAGGTGACTGGAACAAATCTTCAACAACTTCAATCTGTTTTAATATGGTACCAACTAAATGAATAACTACTTAACCTTTTTTTCTTTGTGTGTGTTTTTAACCTAAACAGCTTAAGTTTATAGACAATTGTATTAAAATAACCTATTCATGCAACTGGCTTACGTGTTATGCATTGGGTCCGCAGTGGAGGTACGTTGAGCAAGTGGCAGCCCTCCACTAATTTGAAGTGTTGGGACTGGACGAGTTGCAGTCCTGACGGTGCTGATCCTCCCTTTTGAAACTACATACACTGTGCAGAAATCTGGTGCCCACTTTAAGACATTGCTTGGAATATCTGTAGTCCTGAAGAGTCTGTAAGATTATAGATGAAACCATTATTTTCAAACGAGTCTGACATTTGTTAATTAAAAATGTATCAAAATACTGAAATTAGATTACCTAGAGAGCCCATTCCTGGAGGTAGAACCAAGAAACAAAGTGTCAACTCCTTGTTGGCAAACATATGCAATCAGTGCTTTTGCTACATCTACATCTTCAAGTACAATGGTCTCGCATTCTATCTACTTGATGCCAATAACAAAAAAAATATTGCTGTATATGTAAATGGTCATGAATAGAGAGTTCTTCAGGTTAATTACCAATTGGGTGTAATTTAGTTAGTATTAAAATCATCTTCAGAACTGTTATTGAAGAAAAAGAAATCACAATTGAGTTTATAGATAAAGATAATTAGTAATGAAATTTTTAGCTTTTAGCAGCAGATTTTGACCGTCGCTAAAAGAGCAGGTTTTTCGAACGTTAGTTTAATTAATAAAGAGAAGAAACCCTACTTGTCTACGCCGGCAGAAACATCGAAATGGAAGCAACAACTCCATGGTATTGCTGTCAATCCGTTGATGCACTGGAGGATCATCTTTATCACCTGCTATAATACCAGAATCCAAAATGACATTAATTCAGGACAAAAGAAATTGTGGTTGTGAGAGATAGTTATACATACCTTGGACTGGAGAAGGGAATGATGGTGTCCTTTCTTTAACATGAACAAGTTTCAAAGTTTCACCTCTGGTAACAATATGATCTAATGCCCATTTCAATGCATGTTGGCTTGTTTTATCCTTGTCTATAGCCACTGCTATGCACTTTTCTCCTCCATTCTTTTGCCCATTAATATTCTCCCTTGGATTCCACATCATTTCCTTCTCCTCCCTCTTATTTTTCTTAGTCACCAAGCAAATGGGTAGTTGATCAATTAATTGTTTCAAAGATGTAAACAAGATCAGTCCTTATTTAAATTCTGTAGGATTATTCAAGAAATAAAAAATAAGAAAATGAATAAAACAACCCACCTCCATCTCTCAAATTTTGAGTCCCTATGGCCATTGGTGTTGCAATCAAAAAATATATATATAAAAAGAAAATTGACCCCATCATTGGTAGATTGTTAATTCTAACCATTCTTTATCAGTACAAAGAAGTTTTATTTTATTTTTTTAATTTCGAAAACAAAGGAAAAACCTTTGTTAAGGAAGCATTGAAGGCTCAAAATCAATGTCTTCCAAAACAAAAGTCATCACATGAGGAGGGACCTCCTCAACAGAAACATGCTTAGTCTAAATTAAGAGCCCTGGCAGGTAAAAAAAACGAAGCAATATAATTTAAATCTTTTATTATTGTTATTATTATTGTTATTGTTGTGTTGTTTTACCATATTTAGAGTTTAGGCACTCAAAACGACTTTTTTTCCTCTATAGAGTTAGACCACTAATTTACCTTTTTTTTTTAATTTTTTGTTTTACATTTTCTCCTCTAACCCAAAAGCTTATGGCACTTTTGTTTGAGTTGTCTGATAATTATTTTCTTTTTCGTATGGGTATATTTTTCTGGATAATTTTTATTTATATCATATATATACATTAAAATAAATAAAAAATAATATATATATATATATATAAATAAAATTTTATATTTTAGTATTGAATTATTCATATATATCAGTATTTAAAATTAATAAATATGTGTTAATTATATATCAATTTAGTATATAAATAAAAATATATATTTCAACTATGAAAAAGTCATCCTAATTTCTGACGTGATTACTTGATTGCAAGACTGTTTTATATACATACTGCAGGATGAGGGTTCAATCCTCTATTCTTGCATCATGCCTGCAGTGATAAAAAATTTAGGATCCTTTTGGTTCAAATTCGGAAATGATAAAGAAAATAGGAATGTGAATGGAGAGGAATGAGAATGAAAATAGAGAAAAATAAGAATAAAAATGAGAATAATTCTATTTTAAATATTGTTTGGTTGAATATGGAATGAAAATAAAATTTATTTATGGAGATACCAATAATAATTTTAAAATATAGTTAAAAAAATAATAATATTTAATTTGTAACTTTTATATGTAATAAATATACAAAAATAATATTTATATGAATGGCAAATTATTATTCACGTGTTTAATCATTTATAATTGATTTGACTTGATTATCATGGAATGAACTTTTTATTTCTTAAGAAAAATAGAGGAACGGATGATTTCCATTAGGGCCAGCAACTTTTGACACGACACGTGATTAAATAAGTTTGGATTTAAGATAAACCGGTTCATATCATAAACACATTTAAATATATTTATTCTTTCTTTTCTATATTTATATGAATAATTTTATTATTTATAAGAATATAATTATATTTTAAAATAAGAAATTTAATTTAAGTCAGTCTATTATTAAATAAATATATTTTAGAAAATATAATAGTTAGTTTTTTATTTAAAAAATTAAATTTATTAAATAGGTTATACGGGTCGATCCATTTAATCTAGTAAATAAATATATCAGTGTTTGAGTTTGATGTTTTAGTTAAACAGATTATATTCAAATTAATTTGTTTTATGTTATATATGTATCGCTATACGATATAGTACGAATTGCCAGCCATAATTTCCATTGACGATGTAATTCTATTCTGATCTAGGAGTGATTTTCGATGGATCAAACACCAACAATAGAAATACTCTTTTCATTCCCATTTTTATTCTATTTTTTCAGAAATCAAATGACTCTTAAAATAAAATAAAAAAAATCACTAATAACCAACAGATTCCGGAACATATAAGAGCCTTTTTTTTTTATTAATAAAATAAGAATAGATACAATTTCTAACGAATATAAATTTAGTTGAGATTATCAAGGTTTTAATAATACTTCTTATCGGTTTTTGAAACTAATTGAGTTTTTGTTAAATATAATTAAGATGTAATTATATATTTATAGCCTTATTGTAATATTTCTTTCAATTTGTAATTCGATTGAGAAACTTTTAATTTTAGCAATTTTATATATAAACCTTTAGATTTTGTGATTTTTCATTAATTTAATATCGAATCATTTTATCTCATTTGACGTCGTGGATACAGATGCTGAATCCCAAAAGCTTGCCCATGCAGATAGGCGTGAGTTGAACTAGAGAGATAGCTAAATTTCGTCAATGAAGATGGATGGTGAATGATGCGGCTGTAATATGGGAAAAATTCCTGCAAGATTTTGGTGAATGTCTCCACTCATATATCAAATCTTTATTATTGATATATATTTATTAGTTTTAAATAAGTGAATATCTGTCAATAATCTAATATTAAAGTATAAAATATTCATAATATTTGTTACTCTTTTATTAGTTATGGTGTATATACTATTTTAGTAGTTGTAAAGAAATTATTAGGATTTTTAATATTTTATAATTATTTATAATATTTTTTTATTATAATTTTTAAATTTTTATATTTTAAATTTTTATTAGTACAATAATATAAAAATTATTAATAAATTATACATAAACTTAAATTCTATGTATCAAAAATAAGTACAAGTGTCAAAATAAAAATTCTATACGTCAAAATATAATAATATTGACCCCAAGATTTTATATGTGTTTTTGATAATGCAAATTATTATTGCTACTAACAATCTTGTATAATATTTATTATTGTTAGTAAGTACTCTTTAATTGCCATTGATACAATTGTCACGACCCTATCTGTGGGCCCGTGACCGGCATTAGGGAATAGGTATGCGTAAGGCTACCGAATCCCGTAGTAAGCCTGACACTCACTGACTTAAATAAATCTCATCTCATTTAATATTATTAATGCCACAATTTATCGCAACATTAAATTTTACACAATTAATTCAAAATCTAATAAAATAAAAAACATAATAATTCAAGAAAAACCTTAATCTAATCATATGAATTGTGCTAGTCATTCAAAGATCAATAAATTAACAAGGATTGATGGTGATGGATGTTGGGGAACCCTTAAGTTGTCATCGTAGATTGTTGATATGCGAGTCTTTGGAGATGATGAGGTGGTAGAATCAAGGATTGATTAAAGATCCAGTGCTTCTTAGGTTTTAGGAATTTTTTTGTCATTCCACAAAAAGGTTTACAAATCTAAAGTGCTTTCTTAGTGGCTTCTCTCTATAGTTACCAGAAAAAACTCTTTGTCTTTAAGAACGTAGAGTTTTCTCCGTATTTCTCTCTAACTCAATATTGATATTGATTGCTAAGAAAATGATGGGAATTGTCAACCCTAGAATTAGGTCATATTATTATTTTTATAGTAGTAGGATCAGAAACCCTAGAGGAGCAGATCCTTGTTTAAACTAAAGGAATTGATTACCTTTTTCCTTTATCAGATTAATATCTAATAAAATAAAATCTTTAAAATTCAAATAATTATCACTAAATATATTTAGAATCCTAATAATTATCACGAATCTCTTCTAAGAACTTCTTTTTACCAATTTTGGTATTTTAAGTTAAAAACACATGTAAAATGACATCATATTTTAGAAAATAGCCAATCGGTACTATGTACAGCCGACCGGCTCTGCACAAAGCCGATTCGGCTCTATACTAAGCCAATAGACTCTATACAGAGCCGATTCGGCTGTATACAGAGCTGACTAGCTTCAAGAATAAAAAGTTTTAAAAATTATAATAATTTAGTCTCTGAACTTGTAAAAACTGTTGTTTCACCCCTGAAACTTAATTTTTTGGGTCCAATTTGGTTCCAGAAAAGTATTTTTGTTTTAATTTTTCTCAATCTTAACTTGGATTCGCTCATCTTCAATCTCCAGAGACTCGAGAAAGGCAGTAACTTTCATCATAGAATTTTCTGTAATTCTCTCGATTTTTGGATCCGGAAAATGAGTGCTGACAGTGTTCAAACCCAAAAGACTTCCTACAGACTATTAGGCCCTAATAGTCTCATATGTAGTTCCTACAGAACTAAGTTCTATTGAAGAACCTATGAGTTCATACCTTTGGACTAATGTTATGAAAGAAGAGGTATATGCTTTAATGAGAAATAGAACCTAGGACTTCCTTCCTAGCTTTCTTCTATACAATTTAGTAGGAAACAAGTGGGTTTTCAAGACAAAGTTCAATAATAATGGGACCTTTCAAAGGTGCATAGCCAGGATAGTGGCCAAAGGCTTCATACAGACTCTAAGTATTGGTTTCTATAAGACTATTAGTCCAATTGTTAAAGCCTCTACCGTGAGAATAATTCTCACCATTGTTATATTAAAGGACTGGACTGTGAGGCAACTAAACATTAACAATGCCTTCTTGAATGAGAAGTTACAAAAAGATGTGTATCTACAGGAACCTAGTGGGTTTGTCGATGAGTATAAGCCTAGTCATGTGGGCATGCTAAACAAGGCTTTGTATGATTTAAAGCAAGCACCAAGGGCCTAATTTGAGAAGCTTACTCTAGTTAAATGGGGTTTTTTAAATTTAAAGTGTGATACCTCATTGTTTCTCTTTAAAGATGATAAATAGGTTATGATACTCTTGATATTTCTAGATGATATAATTGTGACAGGAAGTAGCTTAAGGTTAGTTCAGCAGTTCATCAAGAGATTGCACAACTTGGTTGCTTTTAAAGACATGGAGAACTTCATCATTTCTTAGGATTAGAGGCCAGAAGAAATGGCACATAAATATATTTGACACAAACAATATACATAGAAGAGATCTTGAAGAAAGCGTAAATGAGTAATGCCAGGAACTCTCCAACACAGCAGAAACATGCAAGAAACTAAATGATGAAAAAAGTGAGTCCTTCAAAAATCCCACTGCCTTCAAGAGTATTATTGGTATTATTGAGGATCTTTGCAACACTAGACTAGACATGACCTACCCTTTTAACAAACTCAGCCAGCACATGTAAATCCTATTGTCTCTCATTGGCACAAGATCAAGAGAATTCTAAGGTATCTACAAGGGACTAAGGAGATGGAACTTCACATTAACCTTGTAGTAGAAAATTGACCTTGCAAGCTTTCTTTGATGTTGATTGGGCATGTAGTAAAGAAGACGTGAGGCCAAGGAACTGGTTATTGTGTCTTCTTAGATGACATAACAGTGTCATAGTCTTCAAAGAAACAAGTTGTGGTGTCCCTGTCAAGTGCAAAGTCTGAGTACAAGGCATTATCTAGAGCAGCATGTGAAATTGCTTGGATTCAAAGCTCACTGCAAAAGTTGAGCCTAAGCAACAAGATAACACCAATCATTTGGTGTGATAACATAAGTGCAAGTTCTCTAGCACAAAACCCAGTCTACCATGCTAGAACAAAACACATTGAAATTGATATTCACTTTGTTAGAGATAAGGTATTAGCTCAGCAACTTGAGCTGAGTGATCATCATAAAAAGGTTAAGTAATTTATAAAAGCCCACAGCTACAACCATATACCCAACACCCCCAAAGAATCTAGGAAAATTGGGTCTTTTTGACAGAAGCACAATCTTTTACACCATCATCGTTGATGTCGTGACTAGGAAAAGTGAGTAAAAATAAAAATGGAGAACACGTTGGATGGGATAAAACTAGTGAAATAAATGATGAAAGATCAAGACGAGTTAACCGAGCTAAACCAGGCAAACTTGGTGGAAAATCAGTTTAAATGAGTTCACTAAGATGTTTAATGAAGTTCTAAAATCAATTAAAGAAGAATAAGCATATAATCCAACTGAAATTAGTGGTGATAGATACTTGTATTAGTTGCAATTTAAGCTTTCTTCTTGTGGTGATGAGTAGGAAGGAGAACACTGATAGGGTGACAGGGTAGTGTTTTGGCAATGGTGGTGTTGATGATATTGAGAGAGTGCCACGTGTGCAAGCTCTACTAGAGATTTCAAATTTTTCTCATCAGGAGATTATTTTTGAAATGAAAAACATTGTGGTATAATTAAAATTTAAAACTTCTAGAAGAATTGGACAATATTGAAAATAAATTGAAAGCTCAGGATTAAATAAGTAACTAAGCCTTTTAAAATTGTAGTTTTTATAAAAAGTTTAATAAATTTTTTTCAATAAATAGTGTGGTAACATTAATTAAAAAAAAAAATTACATTTCTTAATTCTCATATAAAAAGAAAGTGGAATATCAATTTAGAACGAAAGAAATAGTAAAACTCTATCCCAAAGATTTGCAATGACATAATACTTCTCGAGCCACCTTTACTTGGACAAATTAGTCAACCAGCCCCTTCAACTTTAAAATTCATCCATCAAAGACTTTTACTTGCAAAATTAATAAAAAAATAAACACTCATTGTTTACCTGGCAATGCTTGTTACTTCAAATGTAAGTCCTCTTTAATCATCTGAGTTCTTTTGTTGTTTGCAAAGGCTTTAATTTCTTTCCCATCCTTCTTTATTTTCTTTGTCTAAATCATTTTTCTTTTTATTTTATTCTTTTAATTTAATCTCCTTGATACTGCATCTTCTCTTCCATCTCTATAGAACTCGCACCTTCCCTCTACTGCCTCTCACTATTTTCTCCGTACTTACCACCACTCTTCTCTTTACATGGCTTCTCTCTTTCCATGACTTCTTCTCTTATCTCCCTCTTTGATCAAACCTCCATTCTTCTCAACTCAGTTACAACGCAGCAAGTTATTTGGCCATAGGGTGACTATTCGACTTCTATTGAGTTATTAAACCTTCATTCTTCTCAACTCAGTTACAATGCAGCAAGTCATTTTGGCCATATGGTGACTATTCTACTTGTTTTGAGTTATTAACTGAATTAAGCTTATCTTCTTTTTATGAGTTAACTCCGGTTTAGAGAAAGTTGATGCAATTGGAATCACTTTTAAAAAAGATCCAATCCACTTGGTTACTCATACTCATGATGACTTTAGTTGATTAAAGGCAGTTAATTAACACTACGTTGGCTATGATTATTCAATCTAAGTGAGAGTTACATGCGACATGTTTGATAAAATGTTGTTTTAGAATTCGGTTGTTATGTCTAGGATGGCATTATGTTTCATTATACTTTATGAGTCATTATATTTTAAATTGTTAAAAGCTTGTGTATAATATGAACATGGGGTTTAGTGAAACATGTGGATGGGTTTGTTATGGAAATCAAATTAGTTTCCACCGACAAATAAGCTATTAAATAAACAATAAGAAAAGAAACACCAGAACTTTAACGAGGTTCGACAAAAATTATGCTTACTTCCTCGGACACTACTAAAATAATATTTCTTAATTCAATAGAATTACAAAGAAATATTAATAAGAAGAGAAAAAAAAGAAATACAATTTAGTCCATAGAAATATAAAGCTCGTTGTTTTTCTTGACACTTGGAAAAGGAGAGAAGGGCCACTATTTATAGATTTGGGACCACTTCTTCCTTTTCTTAGCTTTTCAATGTAGGATAAAGAAGCAAAAAATAACAAATCTCCACCTTGGCGACTTCCTAAGCCCAATCAAACATTCTCTATTTTCTCTCATAACAAATTTAGCAATGCCTCCAAATGCGCTTGAAGCGCCCATCTTCAAATTTTTAAAATATTTATCAAGTCCAGACAATGTTGGAACTTGACTCCAATTACTACTTTCGTAGTCATATCTGCAGGATTTTCAGCAGTTGGGATCTTCTGAAGAAGTATCTCATTTTCTTCAAGAATTAAACCACTCCCGGTTGGGATACATATGGTGGCTACAGCCTAAATCAATAATCTAAGCTCCCAAATTGTTGGTTGATGGCATCATTACTAATAAAAAATTAGAATCACATTCAGCTACATTTGTATCTGTAACAACTTTTCCTTTGGCTTTTTCTTTCAGCTTCGGACAATCTTTCTTCCAATGCCCCTTTTTCCGGTTAAAGGCACATTCGTTTTTGCCAACTCTAGACTTTGATCTTCCCTTCTTCCCTTTACTTCTTTTCCCCGAACGGCCTCTCACTATCAAAGCTTCCACTGCATTACTGGAGCTACCATTTTTATCTTTTCTCCGTAATTCATAACTGTATAAAGCAGCACAAACCTTACTGAGAGACACCTCAGCCTTCCCATGGAGTAAAGTAGTCTCAAGGAATTCAAATTCTTCCGAAAGAGATCCCAACAACATCAAGGCCAAATCTTCATCTTCAAATGTCACATCTAAATTCGTCAAGTCAGCAACAAGCTGATTGAAGTTTGTTATGTGATCATTCATAGTGGTATCAAGAATATACGTGAATCTAAACAATCTTTTCTTCATATGGAGTTTATTTTGACTACTCTTTTTCAAAAAAATTTCCTCCAGTGCTTTCCACAATTTACTAGCAGAAATTTCTTTACAGAATACATATTTTTGCTCTCTGGACAAGCACGATCGAATTATACCACATGCCAATCAATTAATTGTTTTCCACTCCTTCTCCTCCACACAGTCTAGTTTCTCATCTTCAATGGCAACATCTAGACCTTGTTGGAATAAGGCATCTAGAACTTCACCTTGCCACATACCGAAATGATCGGTACCATCAAATATCTCCACTACAATTCTGGAATTCGCCACTGCATTTCTCACTGAAATTGACGAATTTAGTGCTACTATTGTGGCTGGTGTAGAGGTACTTTCCCCGTCAGCCATTTCTGCTTCGATCTATATTTAATAGCTTTCAAATATAATGCGGAATGACCGAGATTCTTTTCTGATATGGAAGATCAATTTAAACTGCAACCACTTAACAACCTAGATCTGATGCCAATTGTTGTGGAAATCGGGTTAGTTTCCACCGACAAATAAACTATTAAATAAATAATAAAAAAAGAAACACCAGAACTTTAACGAGGTTCGGCAAAAATTATGCTTACTTCCTCGGGCACTACCAAAATAATATTTTTTAATTCAATAAAATTATAAAAAAAATTAATAAGAAGAGAAAGAAGAGAAATACAATTTAGTACATAGAAATATAAGGCCAATTATTTTTCTTGACACTTGAAAAATGAGAGAAGGCCCACTATTTATAGACTTGTGACCACTTCTTCCTTTTCTTAACTTTTCAATGTGGGATAAAAAAACCAAAAATAACAGGATTTATTACTGGAATTTAGTATTCTTAACAAAATATGTATTAATGTTTTGTTAATGGATTCTTATGGGAGATTTAGGTGTCTAGAATTCTAACTCTAGGTTTAATAAGCTTTACCGTCACTTTTACTTTTTTAATGTATTAATTTTAATATTTGTTTGTTATGAAAATTAAAATGGAGAAAAAAGAAAACCCTAATTTTGTCATACATGCGAAGTCAAGCTCAAAATAATCCTACTTACATGTCAAAATATTCAACGGATCAAAACGCGTACACATCACGAATTATTTTATTAATTTTATAAGTAGAAATGTTTAATTGATAAATTTTGAAGCTGAAGGAACTAGGTGACTAATATGTACAAATACAAGTGCCTTTAGATGTATTATGCCGATTTGGAATACACAAGTTACGAATTTGCAAGATTCTTGTTCACAGATAACAAAAAAACCCATTGCAATAGCAGAAGGCTAGATATCTCAATCAAAATGTCTCAAGGTTTGAATACCACTCAATTGTTTTTCCTTTCTAACAGAGAAGAACGCTAAACTTAGGAGAGGTGAATTATGAAAATGCAAAAACCACCCAGTTAACTTGCTCATTTTGATTCACGCTACTTAACAAGTTTCATAATCTATAATTTTGATGCATGGATGAGAAACATTCTCCAGTTCAAAGGACATTTTGCATCTAACATCAACTGAATGGTTTTCTTTCTCATCACAGCATGCCACCTAGTAGGATGAAATTAAGATAGGTCACGTATCCCTAGTCACTCTTCTTTTCTACTTGGATTGATCTAAAAGAAAAGGGAAAAGGTTTGCCCCTAATCTACGGTGTGAAGAGTGGATTAACCCTTAAACTATTTTTAGGTGCAATTGAATTCTTAAACTATAACGGTTCGTTTGATATATGAGATTGTTTAACTAAGCCATAATATTAGTAAAAAATGCTATGTTTATGATAAAGATTGGGCTTAACAATTTCAATAAATTAGTTAACTTATGAAGTAAGTCTTATCTAAAACTAAGTCTCCACTTTCCCCATGTCTTTAGTAAATCATATCTAGTGGGATTACTAATCTATAACTAATAAAATTTTAATTCCTAAAATAAGCCTTGAGTTTTTATTTTCTTTTATTTAAAATGACCTTAATTTGTTAATTTATTTCACAATTACCTATACTTATATTGATATACTTTAGAGTAAAAAATAATAGTTCGAGCCAAAAATTGATGTAGACTAGATAAACAAATTTAAAATACATTTTGAAAAAAGAAAAAAAATTAGAAAACACAAGTTTTATATATAAGACAAAGGTGTTTCAATAATTTAATTACTATAATAATTTATTTATCTAGTTAAATAATACTACCTAATGAATAGGCTAAATTCATCTTATGGACTAACATATTTGTGCCGAATAATATTTAAAATAAGTAAATTTATGATTTAACTAAATCTAGCATTAAGTCTAATCCTAAAAATTATGGATGTGAGCCAAATAAATTATAAAAAATTTATTGTTTAAGCCTATTGTAAAAAATATAATTAACGGTGGTTATATCTAGATGAGGTGGCAATAAAGTCGACTAATTATCAAATGAGTTGGCAAAATAACATGGGACCAAGTCCATACATTTATGACATTCCCTTTTTCTTTCTTTCTCTATCATTCCGTTTCTTTTTTCTTTCTTTCCTTCCCTTTCTTTTCTATTTCTTTTCTTCTCTTTCCTCCTTACCTATCAACAGTTTATAAAATCCTCCATTATCACTAAATCAAATCCACTTAAAAATAGAAAATCAAATCAAACTTCACTTTTTCACCTCACTTTTCAATCTCAAGCCCGCCATAATTACATCTTCATGTAACCAAAGGTTGTGTAGCCTTGGTTCTAGGATAGAACACCCCAGATTCCTGCACATGAAAAAGGGAATGTGACGAAAGGAAAAGCTATTAATAATGCGATGGTATCATCCATTTTTTGATATGCAAATTTAGTTCAATTAACATAATATTCACTATGCGACCAGGCAAGAGATGAGAAAATGCATGGCAATCGAAGTGTGGAACTAGAAACAAGCAAGCTAACAATATATGGCATTCATGTACAGCCAGAATTCTTTTCTTTTCAAATCTTTTCAAATGACACTTAACATGAAACCAATCCAGCTATATGAGTTAGCTTTTAAGGTAAAAACACATCATTAGTAATTTTTATCTTCATTTCTTTTACTTAATTTTCTTTTATCTTCTTTTCTTTTACTCATTTTTTTTGTTTCTAAATTATTTATGGGTTGGATTTTTTCTTTTACTCCAAATCAATCACTGATACTATTCAAATAAGTAATCATCGAAGCTGCTACCTCCTTATTTGTTTAGTTAGCTTCATTATCTAGCTTTATTTTTAGTTTATTTGATTTTCTAATAGGTGGTGATTGTGTGGTTGCAACTCAGTCCATCCCTATCGTTGCTCAGCCAGTTCCTACCGTCATCGAAGCAACAACGTTGCAGCAGCAATAACCACAGCATAATCTCATCTTTTCCAGTTCTTTAACAGCACTGTAATCTCTACAAATGGTTTTGTTAGATCAAATATATGAAATTAAGTGATTTTTATTTTGGGTGTTTTGTCAGCTCAGTGATGGTTGCAGTAGTGACGGGGGACGATTATGGTGGCGGGATGGGCGGTGGTGAGAGAGGATGTAAATTATTTATTTTATATTAACCAATAATTTATTGACACATCATCGGTGATGGGATCATCTTTTTAGTCTTGTAAAAGTAACTGCCACATCGTGGTTTAAGTCACTGTTAAGCGAAGAGCTTAAAATATAAGTTTTTAAGAGTTTAAGGGTTTAATGGCACCTGAAATTAGTTTAAGAGAAGAGCTTAAAATGGTTTAAATTGCGTCCAAAATTAGTTTAAGAGTTAATTCGCTGTTCGTATTAAATGTTTGGGCGAAATTGCACCTTCTCCCAAAAGAAAATGATATTGCAAGTCACCACACTTGCAAAACAATTTTTCCATATACCAAACCCAGAAAATTTAATTCATGCTGCTAGCAGTAGAGGTCGCTGAGAAAAAAGCATAGCTAACACCTTTCACAGGTTAAAAGAAAATAAATAAATAAGAACAAAATAAAATGAAACAGAAGGTATTGCATACTTGTGTGGGTTTTATCTGAGATGGAAATGTACCTTTTCTGGCATCAAACCAAATACTAAGTTTGCATCAAATCCATAGAAGTACCAAGTTCAAAGATAATGAGCTCTCTCCCCTCAAACCCCTTTGGTTTCTCTCCCCTAAAACCTTTCCTCCCTTTGATTTCCCGGAATAATCACGAAATGAGAAGAAAAAATAACACTGAGAAACAAGATAAAAGCAACAATTGCAAGAAATACTAAAACCAGTAGGTTACTCACTACCCATGGCCATCAAAAACTCTCCCTCACAAACTACATCACCTCCAACATAAGCTTTTCCTTCCATCTTTGCTATTCCAAAGCGTTTCTGCAGCTTCACAAGCGTCATTCTAATGACTAAGGTATCACCTGCAATTACCGGCTTCCTAAATCTTACTTTGTCAATACCAGCAAAGAAGAAATTGTCACGAGAACCTCCAACTTCTGGTTGCAGCATGACCAAGCCACCAACTTGTGCCATTGCCTGGATTTATCAAACACCAACAAAGATCACAACTTGGCTAGGATAGGAACATATCATAACTAAGAAAAAGAAAATATCACGACATGGCTATATCACAACTAAGAAAAAGAAAAAATTAATAGCTTTTGTTGGACCCTGAAATATATTCATGAATAAATTGTGGGTGAATGATGTAACTGTTTTGAGTTTTCTCTATTGTGCCAGCTGTGACATACAAATATTTCCAACCAATGAAATAGAATAGAAGCCTTGTGTAAAGAAAGAGATTCAAAATCAATTTTATCACAATTATCCTCATTCCATGATAACATATCAAGTAAAATGACCAACAGAATATGCATAACAGTGTAAGAGGGTCCAATGAAGACTAAATTATAAGTAATGTTTATAGTGAAACATGAGGTATGCAAGAAAAAAAGAGGTTGATGTATTATTCAAAAGAAAAATGACGATCCTTTTATATGTTAACTTCCTGAATATATAATTAACAGAAAAGCAAAGCAACTAAATTTATCAAATATTAAAATCTTTTGACCAAGAATACAAATGAAGACAGATCACAGAAAGTGCAGGCTGCAGAAAATGGCAGCAACAGAATTGCAACTACTTCTATTTTCTTTTCTTCTTCAAAAGAAAAGATTTATTAAAGAGAAGAAACGAAGAATCAAAGCTGGTCTTACAAAAGCCAAATAAGTATTGAATCCATGGTTTACAAGCAATATTGCTGAATATAATGCAAACATCATTCTCTAGAGAACATCTATGGCATGCTAACACCTACAGGACAGGGGAAATGATAACTACAGAAGATCTCAGGTAACAGCATAATTGCCCTTCCCAAATTTATAAAGTAAGAAATCAGTGAAGAACTTTGCAAGAAATACAGAAAGGAAAAAAATAAAAACTGCAGCAACTAGCTAGCAAACAAAGATACAGCTGAGATTTTACAAAATTATAAAAGAAATGAAATAAAATAAAATAGCTCAAACGATGCTATAGCACCAGCCAAGAAGAAAGAGCTGATAGGGCAGTGATAAGAGAACCAAAAACAGATTGTTACAATAAACACATAAACCAAAATCAGACTTGGAAGATGGAGATGAAGTTGCCAGTCAACACAAGAAGGAGCTCCACTGAACATGATAAAAAAAAGAGGGTTCAATTCTTGGTTTTGGGAGGCTGAAACTCCAAAGGATGAATGGGACCAACCCCAGGAATTGTAGTGAATCATTTAGGAACTTGTGAAATCTCCATAGAAGGACTACCGAACCAAAAGAAGAGAAAACAGCCAATGAATACAGAAGTTAAGTCAGGATGGCGTTTTAAAATTGTAGAACCACCCTGTTCTTTGGAAAACCAACTAGTTACCTCAGATTAAAGACAAATCAACATGCAGAAAGAAATCTGCATCACCAATGACAAATCCACATGCAAATAGGAAATGCACAAACAAATGAAAAATCAGCATCAGCATCCAAAAGAAAATCCAAAAATTGGGATAAATGAAGATATGGCCACTCAGTACTTAATATCACATAAGAACTTGACATCAGAAACTCCAAGAAAAATCACAGAAGCAGAGACTGAATTGCCGAGGAGACAACAAAGTAAATCTTCCAAACAGGAAAACCATCAAATAATAAAGATACAATAAATTTCAAGTCACAAAAGGAAGATCCATAGAGCAAATGCAAGATAATATCAAAACAGCATAATCTAGAAACCAGAACCATGGAGACATTCAAGAGCACAAAGGGCCTGTACATTGACCAAGGCAACCGCAATGATATGACTTCCTCTAATTTGTGACTGTTGTTTGCTGTAAAATATGTTACAGAGTAGCAGGCCTTTGGAGCATATCAAAATTAGAAGTTGTGAAGATTGGGAAGCAAGGTCTTGATGTTATCAAAGACTTGAGAATATAGGATCACGAAGGAATCAAGAAGTGCATAAATGTTTAGTACTGTACTGTACTGAAGTTTCATGGTAAAAAGAGAGTGTAAAACCAATTGAGACGAGATATGATTCAACCTTTTCTTATGGCTTCATTTCGAGACGTTAGCTTTCTTTCAAGAACCATCTTCCAGTTACTTCCCTGCCTGTTTGCCTATGATTTAATAGTAATATTCTCATCTAATGAACACATGTTCAACAAATAGTAGAACTTTCAACAGAAAGCATTAGACAAATAGCCAAGAAAGGCTCAAAAGTAATTTACCATGTATTTGTCTAATTTCCTACCAATCATAACTTGCACAGAAAAAAGCCCGTGCAAATTTCTTTCTCCTACTCACTTCCCTTAAGTTGTTGTTATTTCCACCTTCCTTGGTTCTTCTCCTATCTTTTCCCCCCTCTTACATTTCTTTTATCCTTTAATTTCTGGCCAGCCACCATCTTCACCACAGCTGCCCTTCTTTGCCAACCATTGTTGCCCAGCGACACAATTTTCCCCCGCAGCCCACTCTATACTACCAATACAACAACCACCTCTACAGCTGTACCACTAATCTACAACCCATCAAGCAGCCACGTTTGTCGCCTTACCTATCTTTACCTAAGTATGCAACAACCTAAGGGCACATACAGAGGAAAGAAAGTTGAAATGATAGTTGGATAAAGGTGCTTTTGGCAAATCAAAGTTACACCTCTTTACACCCTTATTTCCTAAATACAAGCCACGCATAGTGATATCAAACAAAATAAGTATTTAATATTTCAACAATAACAGCTCTAGTAGCATTGCCGTAGTATCATATGAGGATATTGAACTTTCTGACATGTATTATTTCGGAGGAAAAACATTTAGAAAAATTCAGCAAAATCATAAATTTCACAATTGCATTCATGAGAAAAAAAAAAAAATAACAGGAAAAGCAATAGCTGAGAGAAAACAGAATTATACCTCAACCATGAGGACACCTGGCATAATTGGTCTTTCAGGGAAATGTCCAGGAAAGAAATTGTCATTGATAGTGACATTCTTGATAGCAACAGCTGAAACTCCAGGATTGTACTCAATCACTCTATCCACAAGGAGAAATGGAAACCTAAAACAACACCAAGAAACAAATAAGAAAACCCATTGACAAATCAAAACAAAACTAATAAAAGTAATACCAACCCGTCTCCAACATCATGATTTCATTGCCTATAAACCCATAAAAACAAGATTAAAAAAAATAAAAACTTACCGGTGAGGTAAAATCTCGCGAATCTGATTAATGTCCATGACAGTAGGATAAGCCGGGTATTCTGCAAACAAAGAGATGCAAAAGAATATACTAAACATTGAGAAATTTGATGGGTATAATAAAAGAAAACCCAAATGTAACTTACTTAATTCAATAGGAGTTTCTTCTGCTTTTGGGTCTTTAGCAGCAGCAGCAGAAGCATCAAGAGAACAATAGGCAGTGAAAGAAGTAGAATTTTTCTTTTCTTTCAAATGGGTACAAATGGGAGGCGACCTTGAATTGGGAAATAAAATTCGAGGGAGAGCCAAAGCATTATTACTAGTGGGTCGAGAATTAATTGATGATGAAGAAGAAGAAGAAGAAGGAAGAAATAGTGAATTTGCAAAAGCTGTGCTTCCCATTGTGGAACCAGAACAAGAAAGAGAAACGAGATTTGCTAAAAGTATGGTTTTGAAAGATGAATTTAAAAGAAGAGGATGGGGAAAATGAGGCAGGCGACAGCAACGAGGTTTTAGAAGAGAATGGCGGAGAATTCAAAGAGTAGTTCCTCAACCAAACTAAACTTGCAGAGCTGGTTTTAAAACCCGAGCCCCAAAAAATGATCCACTTTGTATGTTTTATTTTGTTTAAAAATCAATACTTTACCCAAAACGAAAAATAAATCAATTGTATATACATAGTTCTATTAAGTACCCAAAAAAAGAATCATTCTATTATTTAATAATTAACAAATTTTTAGAGTTAAAAGAATAATTAATAATTTCTTTTAAAAAAATATAATTATTAATAATTATAGAAAATATTTTAATAAAGATTTATTTAATATTAATTATTTGCTGACAAGTTGCTCAATTATTTACTATAAAATATTTACTCGTGTATGAAACAAATTGTTCTATTCTAATTTATACTTTTTCTTAGCTATATAGTTACATCAGGGGGAAAGATAAGCTTCAAAAAATAGTAAATAATTTTATCGGTATACAAATGTATAATCCTTTAGGAATTTCAATTGCACTTATATTCATCACTTTAGGAATTAGGTTCAAGCTTTTCCCAGCCTCTTCTCATCAATGGATTCCTGACATATACGAAGGAGTGTGCCATCTTCTCTGAGATGCTTGAATTTTTCAAAACTCTATAGATGTGTATAAATAACAATTAAGGTGAAGCAGGGTCAGAAATAGAGAATCTCTTTATGATAAACATATTTGTATTGTAAGTTCCTTATTACGGATAGCTCCTATAAAAGATTGGACCGATGATATATAAAATATTCAAATTCTCGATATAAATGCTATATAGTTAGTTCTCGTCCTTCAAAGATTATGAATGTAACAAGAGCATCTATTGGCAAAAGATTATTCTAATATGATCATCTCATGGCAATTGAAATGAATCAAATTATGTATCAATCTTTCTCACTTGCAAAATGTGAAAGCCAACAGTACGTGCTCTTAGGACGGGAAGCTAATTGAGGACTAAGTCAAGGATGAAGAATATGCCAAAGTATCTCTCAAGCCATTGAAGTCTATAAATAGGCAAAGACCATCTGATGAGCAAAAACCCACCTAACAAATCAATCAAATCAAAACATATCTAGAGTCTATAAACTTTATCTTTATCTTAAATCTTTAGATTAGAAAAAGTAATCTTTAATTTAGTCAAGCAATCCTTAGCTTTAGTTTACAGTATGTTCAAAGCTCTCAAGTGTTCCACATTATTCAATTACATATATAAGTCATTTACTTTATCCAATCATTTTCGAAAGCTTTCCAATTATTATTTCAGCATTTATTTATTGCAATTAATTTCTTTAGCTTAGATAATTACATCATCACTCTTATCTTACAGAAATTTAGCCCTTAGCTTTATTTTTTAAGCTCCATTTTACATTTTCAGCTCATTAGTTACATGTTCATAACTCATATTTGCATGTCTATAGCTCAATTTTATATCATTAGCTCATTATTAGTTTAATCTTTAGCTCATTAATAAGTTATGCGTATTGATTTAGTGAAACTGCATCAGCTTAGCTAAGAACCCAAGATAATCTACGTCCCTTTATTACCTGCACAAGCATCTAGATTAAAAGTTAAACAGTTGCATATTTTTTACATTTATTGCACCTTATTAATTATTTGAGGTAATCAACATCTGACACACTCAGCAATCCATTGCATATGAAAGGGCTTAATACTTACCAAATAATTGAATACCCTATTACTTCATACAATTGTTTAAGCTTCTTATGCCATCTACCTTTCAATTTTTTTGTTCAAAAATATATCTTGTGGTTTCATGCATTTTCTCTTGAGAGATGAAGATATTTTTTGTATCAAAAGTATACCACGTGTTTTAATTTCTTAGCATTGTTTAGGTATTGTTTACACTCAAATTTAGCACTAGCCCAAACCCATTAAATTTGGCCAGACCCATACTGGCCCAGACCCATTAAATTTGGCTAGGCCATAGAGAAAGCCCATTAGATATTGATCTGAATCCTAAAGCCCATGGATTTTAACCCATATATGGAATCCTGACCCATGTGTAAATCCTCGACACACTGGCTAGGAGTTAATTTGATGATCCTTAAGGATTATTGACATGTGATAAATGAGGAAGCAAGAAGGTGGAAAGTAATTATAGAATCTTTTGGAAGCTTGAAGCACGTTCTTGAGAAGTGAGAAAGAAAGAATATAAGTGTCAACCAAAGAGGGAAAGGTGTGAAAGTGAAGCATATCTTTAGGAAGAAAAACACATTTATAATATTTGAGGAAGGAAGTTGAGCAAAAGCAGAAACTAAAGAGAAATAAAGTTAGGAAGTTGAGAGACGTAAGAAATTAGAGCAAGAAAGTTACATCATCAATATGTGCAAAATGTGAAAAGCAACAGTACATGCTCTCGAGGTGGGGAATTAATTGAGGACTAAGCCAAGGATGAAGAATATGCCAGAATATCGCTCCAACCTTTGAAAGTCTATAAATAGGTAAGGACCCCTTAGTGAACAAAATCCAACTAATTAATCACTCAAACAAAATAGATCCAGAGTTTATAAACTTCATCATTTATCCTTAGATTAGAAAGCTATCAGTAGATTAGACAACAATCCTTAGATTAGAAAAGCAATCCTTCGTATAGTTAAGTAATCCTCAACTTTAGTCTACAATACATTCAAAACTCTCAAGTATTCTTTCGCATTCAATTACTCTTATAAGTCAATTATGTTATACAAAATGGAGATTGCAGAGGTAGAGGATTGCAAAGAAAAGATAGGTGAACTTAAAGACACTGCCTAAGGATAGGATATCCAGTAAGAAGACAAGATCAGTAAGAATGGCAGAACATCAAACAAGAGTTCTCAAAGTAGAAGAAACTTTATGGAAATCCCATAAAATTGACATTCACCATCCAAAAGTCAGCTATAAAACAAGTGAGGAAGGCTGATATAGAGGCTTAGGGGACACTTTTCCTAATGAAAGAAGAAGGCTTTTGTCAAGGATTCACTAGTCTAGAAAAGGTGAGGATTCACAGGCCTTTTAAAAGAATACTAGAGGAAAATTCAGTAAAAGACTTCATCTCCATGAAAGAATTAATTTCAAAATTTAGTCAGGAGATATTCAAAATATGAAGAGCCCACACATTGAGATCAAAATTAGTAGTAAGTTTTTACTATACGCTAGCTCTAGTACTAACATTACTATCAGTTATTACGCCTTACTATGGAAAGAATGGGTTCAAATCACTACCAAAGAAAGATCACCACTGTGCTGTGGATATTAAGCCTATTCAATTTGTGAGCACGGATCAAAAGAAAGAATAAGATTAAGATTGCAGGTTGATACCACAGACATGGAATCAAGTCACTAATAACAATGATTTAGTATTGCATGAGTGATAGGCAGATTCTACAGCTAGATTTGACATCCTAAGCAGGCTGAATCAACAACTAGATTTGATATCCTAGGTTAGCTATATAGGATCCATGAATGAGGGTTGGCCTAAAGGCTAATTTTTTGTAAGTATTGCTAAGGATTCAATTCCTTGCCTAGTAAGAGCTCCACAAAATATGAGGTTAAAGAAAAAATGACAGTGGTTCAAATCACAAGGAATGGAGATGAAGCATCAGAATCCTTACTAATAGAGTAAAGAATAGGTCTAAAAAGTGAGTCAGGATTGAAGAAAAAAAATCTACAGAAAGTCATTGGCTTTCAAGCAAGATTTTAAAGGCATAAGAGTAGAAAATGCTACCTGAGAATGTGAAAAAGAGGCAGTGGCAGTGCTTCTAGTGGTAGTAATAGCAATGTCTGAGGAACATTGGTCAAGATTATCTTGTAAAGAGAAATTCAAGACATCAAGATAAGAAGAAATGCAGTATAACTAAATCAAGTTGAAAGAAGCAAAGAATTACCATGCTCGTAGCATTGGTAACTGAAGGATCTAGAGCATAAATATTTGAAGAAATTTCAATTGGAGCATAAGACGACATGCCTGACCGATGAAAGAAAAGTTAGGTACCATTTACAATTTTTGCATTTTTTTTTCCATACATACAAATTTGCCAAAATTTCATAGTCATTCTTCCATATTTTACATATTCCTTAAAGTCTCATATTTAATTAAGGAGTTTCTGGCATATTACTACTTGCCAAAATAAATTAATTAATCATGATTCTTTAGGTGCAAAATATCGTTCATGTCAAGAAATACCCATTTTATACACTTTCTAAACACATCCATACCTATTTTCACATTCTACAAATAATCTACAAGGTCGAATAACCTAATGTTATCTAGCAAAAAATTTCAGTATCTGACATATGTCGGATATATCAGTTCAACTACCACAAACACATCCATAAACACTTTTAAGCTAAAAATCATTCTACAAATATTATTTTCTAGTCATTTTCATAAAAACTCATTTCTGATTAATATTTTAGCACATATCGAAATTATTCAATAAATTCCATACTAAAATTCTAAATGCTAGGTATTAATTCTAACCATTCTTAGGCATCAAAATTATTGAGTCCAACCATTTTTCATTCACATTCCCCCTAATTTGATCCAAGGTCATGACTAGAAAATCTTAAAATTGAGTTTTTACTTAATTTTACATTTACCATCATGCTCGCGATAAAATTAGGCGGTATCTAAAAAAGTCACCTAAGCTTCAAAAGTTCTAGAACCATTAGAATATCACTCTCCATATTGATTTTAATTATTTTATTACTTTTAGTGATTTTATTTTGGCCTAAATTCTGTTTTTAGGTTAAATGCCAAAAAATTACTAAAAATAGTGAATAATTGAAATTAATTCACCAAAAATCTCAAAAATATCAAAATTTCCAGAAACACTGGATAATCATTCTCCATGTTGATGGTTTTATTTGTGGCCTAAATTCTATTTTTATGCTAAATTTCACAAATTATCCATAATGGTAAAAAGTTAAAATTAATTCATCCAAAATTCTAAAAATTCCAAAATTTCCAAAAGATCCAAAAAATTTGTCTTATATTGATTTTAATTATTGTATGATTTTTAGTAATTATATTTTTTACCTTATTCCTATTTTTAAGCTTAAATTACAGAATTGCTAAAAATCATAAATAATAAAATTAATTTCAATTTTTTTTAGAAAATTACACCATCATTCATTCATTATCACACTGCAATCCTACTTATTTTTACATTTTTAGTAGTGAATTTTGGCTTTAAATTCAATTTCTTGGCTAAAAATCACAAAATTGCTAGAAATATACACTAAAAAGCTCTCGATACCGCATTAGGTTAGGGGGCTGGGTTTTTCGCTTCTCTCCAACCAGTCGAGCTTATGTTAGTCGCCTCTGCATCCCTAAGCGCACTAACCTCCTAGGCATGCAACACTAAGTAATCCAAGCCAACCCACATTACTGACTAACGGCAAATAATCATATTTCTTACAGGTACTAAATACAACTCTATGAATGAGCAAAATGGAGGTTGCATTAATGATAAAGATCTCTAAGAAAACCGCCAAAAAAGATTAAACATGTGGGAGGATCTGAATGAATTCTTCTTTCATTTCCCTCGTATGGAGCACTAAGTTACTTACATTACGATCTTCAACAGGCGGGCTGCACTCTAGGGCACCCCCTCATGGCCTTCTTAATAACCTTCTTCAGCCTTTCCATGAGATAGGTGCTCTTTCTTCTTTAAGGAAAGCTATTTCTTAAAATACTACTCCTAAGATAGGAATTATAGTTAGCTCTTGCTTCTTGTAGCTATCCTTTTCTTTCCTCTTGGGGTAGTCCCATAGAAGATCATTAAAAGGCCTTAAAGAAGCCTTTCTCAATCTATCTTCTGGCCTACTTTTTCTTTGTATATAACTAACAAAATAGAATATGGTTAGTTCTTTACTCGTTGGATGGGTTAGCTCTATTCACTCTTTGTTCTTTCTTTCCTCGGAGTGCGGGTTCATCTCTCTGTAAAGGTCTTTTCAAGTGAAATCCTACAGGTAAAGTCTCAACAAGTAAGATTATTGGCCCTAACCATAAACTAACATGCATTTTTTGGGAGTAGCCCGCTTCCCATTACTCAAGAGGGCAATTGTCCGGTCTTCTTTCATATGGAATCATTTTAGATCGTACCCAAGCCCGCCTCTACTTTCTTATGTGAAAGAGGTCCCTGCTTTATGAGAGAAAAACCCTCTTGCTTCGATCGGAATACAAATAAGATCAGAAAGGCCATCATTAAGGCAAATGGTACAATAGCTTCGATTAGAGCAAATTCTAAAATGGCATAACCAAATAATTGTATAACTAAGGACGGATTTCGCGCCACGGAATGGATCAAAAAACTGAAGAAATTTCCAATACCGACAGCAGCTCCCGCCAAAGCAAAGATCTAGCAACATATTAATTATATATAGGTACAGATCATTAGTATTGGATGTGTCTTTAGGTTATGTCGAGTCAAATCTGCTCCGTTCTTTTCCATTGCATAAAAGAGATCCTTTCCCCCTACTTTGCTTTTCAAAATGATGAATATAAAGTCTGTGGGGCTGCAGGTACTATGGATCCTCTGACTCCCAATCGACTTGTAGGTCGTGATGTGCCTTGACCTTAAAGACTTCTTTATTAATCAGGAAGGTCCATGTTCAGTGGAGAATCATCTAGAATTAGATGTGCTGCCAGGAAGTCTGCAAGCATTGACTACAAGTTTAAATGCTTATCATAATGTTGTTAGTGGTAAATAATCATTCAAGAATTGGAAAAGAGTCTATATAGATATGATAAATAAGAGAAGACTCGTCATCTTGGTTTTGGTATTATGAGTAAAGATGATCATAGGCCAAATTAAGGTAAAATTAAAATGATAACTTCATGTTGATAATTTGAGAGTGAAATTTAGAGATTGTTGTGTGAGGGTGTGTGGGTTTGTTAGTAATATGTGGGCATCATATTCTATACTTGTGTAAACGTGTTTCTTTATTTTGACTAAGCTCAATTTTACAATGATAAGTTGCAAAATTGATCATAAAATAATTCAAGCTCAGAAGACGATGATGTAGTTTCTGAAATGCCTTCTAAAGCGTCTAAGGTATTAAGCGAGTTCTTAAAACTCCCTTTAGTCTTCTTATGTTTGGTTTTTTTTTTTTTGTGCTAAAATTCTCAGTTTTTCATTGAAACAAGTAGTAAAATTTATAATATTGAGAATGGAAGTTTCTACTTCCCCATTTAATTAAAGTACTCTTGCAGCACAATACAATTATGAACTTAACGAGAAAGCAATACCGCCAGTTATTCAACAAAGAAGACGCTTCAAAGTTATTTCTAAGAATGTTGGTATTGAAAAGGTGACTTAGGAGAATACTAACCTTCATGTCCATTCTTTTTTCTAGACAGGATATAACTCCATTTCTTTTTCAAATGGTTCTATTGCCTATATTGCAAAAGAGTCACATCATTAGATTCGTAGTTCTAAAGTTAGCACATTTTTGCCAACTGCCAAGTTGTTGGTTAGATTATTGCATTTCTAAATAACAATTTTTGTTTTCTAAGAGATTGCAACGTCACAAGCTTCAAAATGAAAAACAATCTATTTTTGAGAAAATATATTGAGGGCTTTCCAGTTTTCATTTCTTAAAACCAAGAATGAATGATTGGATACTCTTAACATTTGTTTTGTAAGCTAAAGCAATCCTAGAGTTCTTGAAGTATCACTACTTATACTAATGGAATTTTATGTATAACATTCTATTTGATGAACAAACTGCCTATAACCTAGTATTCTGCCTTTCCTTCCTTCAATATACTTTAGATTTAATGAAAGCCATTGCATACACAATCAAACTAATTCATCCTTTCAATGTCAAAATGTACTTAATATTCTAAGTTTGTTCAACTTCAAGTCGTTTCTTGTGTTTCTATTGTATATAATAAATCCTCTAGTGCAGCTTAATTTTCTCTACATTAAATTATAAGATGTGTGCCACAAAGATTTTATGAAGTTGCTGAACGGGTTGTCAAAACCCTTCAAAATAAATTACTGATTTTCCTAAACTAACTTGTAGAAATAGTGAAACCAGGTCGAATCTCAAGGGAACCAATGTGAATAGCTTCTCAAAGTTAAATAAAATAGCGGGATTTTGAATGTTTGAACCAAAATTATAAATAAATAGAAAATAATGAAGGCTGAATACTAAAGTAAATAAAAATCAATCTTAACACACTTTCAATTCAAGAGTGCTAACTCCATCCAATTATAATCATGATCATAGGCTTAAATATCAATTTTTTTATTCAAGTACTTAGTCTACTTATTCGGAAAAGCCGCAACAAGTGTAAATTTTCCTAATATAATTGACTCAAACCCAGCATCCAAATCAAAACTTACCATTAGTCAACTCGGTACGATAGCGTTCTATATCAACTCAATGATAGCATTAAAAATAATGAGAATGACTAAACCAATATTAATTAATCGAGATAGCTGTAATTGAATTAATCTTGTTCCTTTATTTTCCTAGAGCCTATTAAGCAAGCTATGTAATTCGAAAATGCCGCAATCATACACACGTGAGCCAGCTCCTTGCTACTTGTGTTTATCGTTCATGACAATTACGGATCACAAACTCAAAGTTTAACAATAGAAAAATCAATATCAAATTGAGTCATCAGTTCAATCAATATAGAAAAATTCATAAATAATAAAAATAAAAAATAAAGAATACTTGAATTAAAGAAGAATTCTATTCAGCACAAAGCCTCACAAAATCATAATTAGAATTTATTCACTCTTGAATCAGAAACTAAAAACTTAGCCACACATGGTGGAGTAAAAATTCACAAGAAAAGAATTGTAGGGAGTAGAAGAAGAAAAATAATAATAATCTCAAAGTACTCAGTCGTCCTTTACTTTGTAGAACTAGCCTCCTTCTGTAGGAAGTGAAACTTAAACCCTAATAAGATAATCCTTATCAAAAAAGAAATAAACTTCCTATATGATCTTAATCCTATAAGGAAGGATAAGATGAAGGATAATCTAAATAAATTAAAATTCTAAATAATATGGGAGTCACTTTTCCTTATCCAGCACTTCCAAAATAAAGAAAATAACATAAAAGTGGATCCACCACGAATTTAACTTGAAAATTCGAAATTTTTTTCTACAGATTGCAGCAGCTCACAGATTGTAAGGCGTGGTCACGCCTTATAGAAAATGACCTTCTCCATAAATTTTCGCTCTTCCTCCAAAAGCATTGGTTTTTGACAGGTGATGCTTTAAAACATGTCTTTAGGCTGAATCTCACTCAATCCTTGATATTTCACCACCTAGATCAGAATAAACACAATTTCCACAATTAAGCACATTATCCAATCAAAATGTAAGAAAATTAAAACACAATAAGTATAACAATTTATGATCTATCAAATTTGCCCATACCTAATCCATGCTTGTCCTCAAGCATACCTCAATTCAACATATTAATTCTCTCTCTACTTTCTTTTCATCTCTTTTAATATCCACAAATATCAAATAAGTTAAAGATACATCAATGAGTTGAATCATAATGAGAATCAAGAGAGTAGCACTCATAGGATAAATTTTATAAAAAGAACAAGTATCTCACTAATTCATCAAAATCAAAGCAACAAGACTTAACACCCTAGCATGGTTTCACTCAATACTCTCAAAGTGTTTAGAATGCTTTTACTCTCAGAATTAAAACGTAGCATGTTATTACCATAAGCTTGCTAATGAATCGAGTCTCCACCACTACACATGAATTAGATGCAAAAATCAAAAGGACTTCACAAGGGTTCTAATGGGGCTTAGGAAAGGGTATGATAAAAGAAAAAATTAAAGTGTTTCACAATCAAGACAAAAAGTTAGTTACTTGTATGATAACTATGCCATATAACCACAAAAGACACTACAAAAACTTTGAAATTTATTCCCACATTTTATATTAGCACTAAAACCTTTAGAGAAATAACATGTAACAATTCAATTCAATATATTTGATGAATACTTCTCTAATTATCCTCTTTCATGAAAGGAATAAATATCAACTTCTTTTTTTATTTCTTTTTTATTTCTTTTTTTCAAGATTTTCTTCCCTTGTTTTTCCTCTTTTTTTTTTTATTTCTTTTTATACCATGCAACACTTTCCCTCTTGTCTTGAGAAGGGTAGAAAAATAGGAATAACAAACGAAGGGTCTTGGGCTAAACAATATGTGTATTGGAAAAGAAAAAAAATAGAAAATAGGCTCAAAGTGGCTAACTAAAAGGAAAATCAACAAGGTAGGACTTTTAAGAGTCTAAGAATTGGTTAATCCTAATAGCCCTTATCATATTAAGGCATCAATCCAGAAATGCAGTCTTAACATGCATTCACAAGCAAGTTCTAGAATAAATACACTAAGTTTGACAACACTCAACAAAAATAACTAGAGCAAAATATAATGAACTGCTCTTAGACTCAAAAGCTCACTTAAATATTCAAATTTGTATCAAGTCTTGTGCATTTTTTAATCAATAAATTAATGAGATACCATCAAATAATTTTAATGAAACACTAATCATGCTTATCCCTTTCATGCGTTAAAACTCAAACCAAAAATATATCTCTAACTTACATGGTATTCTAGGTTATCAAAACAAAACTCAAGGTTGCAAAAGAAAAATTAGCACATATGAATTAAAGCATATCTAATTGTAAGCATAAAAAAAAAATTTCAAAAAGAAAAGGAAATCATTAATTATCATGTAATTAACAAATTCCTCCCCCACACTTAAACTATACATTATCCTCAATGTATCAAAAAGAAAATGGCTCACAAAAGAAATAAAAAGAAATATGAAACTCCCTTGATTTGCGAGCAACTTAGACTGAGTAGTCTATGGTGATGGTGGGAGAACAACTTTCCCTTTGCCCAAGCGAGATCGCTTGAATGGAGCATTATCGTCATCGCATGGGGCTGCTGCAATATGGAAAGAAAAAAAAATAAAACGTTCTCGCTTCTTTTTTTTTTTTTCTTTTTTTTTAACATAGAAATAAAAAAAATACTACAGAAAATAAAGTAAAGAAGTCAAAACAAATCAGAAAGTGGTTTGAGATAAGACATGATCACGGCTTATAAAAAACGATCTTCTGGAAAATAAAGTAAAGAAGTCAAAACAAATCAGAAGGTGGTTTAAGATAAGACGTGGTCACGGCTTATAAAAAATGATGTTCTGGAAAAAATTTGGTTGATGCATCTTGGAGAGCTGTAAAAAGGAGTGGTCACGCCTTATTAAAATTAGTCTCTTGCCAAAAGAATTGAACTTCTTCATTAAAAAAAAAAAAACTAAAAACTAAAACAAAATAAACTAAGTAAAAAAAATAAAAATTATAAATAAAAATAAAGAAAGCATTTGGGTTGCCTCCCAATAGTCTAATTATTTAACGTCGTTATGCTCGATGGAATAATGAAATATTTGAGTCATCCAAATAAGTAGGGTGATCCAAAGGAAAACTAATGAGACATGGAGCAATTTCACCTTCATGGAATATCTTCAATTTATGACCATTCACTTTGAAAATTTTATCTGAATCTAATTTTTAATTTCCACGGCATCATAAGGAAACACATTAGTAACAACAAATGGACCGATCCATCGAGAACGAAACTTACCAGGCATAAGCTTCAATCGAGAATTATATAATAATACTTTTTTACCAATCTCATAATCAATTCTTTCTACATTAGATTGTGCATCTAATTCTTGCTCATCATCAACACTTTCTTTTGCAAATACTTCCTACACAATTGGATCAATCACATCAATATGTTAAAGAGAATATACATCATTAGGATATTTCATTGCATCGAAAATATTAAATTTAACAATCTCTGCAAATACTTCCTGCACAATGGTCACGCCTTATTGAAAATGACCTTCTGCATAAATTTTCGCTCTTCCTCCTAAAGACTTGGTTTTTAACATTTGATGCTTTAAAATATGTCTTTAGGCTGAAGTCCACTCAATCCTTGATATTTCACCACCTAGATCAGAATAAATACAATTTCTACAATTAAGCACATTATCCAATCGAAATGTAAGGAAATTAAACACAATAAGTATAACTATTTATGATCTATCAGTTGCCTATAGTCAATTAAATCTAAAGTCCATCTATAAGTTATTTCTCATGTTTGTATGTACCATAAAAAATTTTAAAATCTCTTATTTTCGATTAAAGCTTTTGCAAAACCTTGCATGAGATTATCAGTCATTTTGTCTCCTTGCTCAAATGCAGGCAAAACCAAACACAAACTAAAAGATATATAAAGAGGAAGAAAATAAGTCAGGCTAGAATGTGATAGCATACGTTTATATTTATACAACTTCCAATAGGGGCAACAAGTTCATTTCCATATTTTCTTCCAGAAACCAATTTTTATGAAATGATGTTTAATAATTTTAAGAAAAATAAAGTTGTTTTAAATTCTTATGAAGAATGTAAGATATCTTACATGTCAATTATTAATGGTGTGGAGATTTGTATGTTAATTATGTTTTTTTACAATTATCTTTGCTAAAGAACACTATCTTAGATTGAGCAATTATGAAATATTAAACTACACTTTCCTTCACCCATAACTCATAAACATGCATAAACATGCTTGAAATAAGAATGTCTTCCAGACTATAACTTTTCTTGTCTTACGGCAATGCTTTTGTTTATTTAGGTGCTACACTAATATCTTGGGCATTCATTGCCAGCAACACCTAATTCCACATTATCAACTCCTTCTATCCATTCTATTTTTCCTCTTTTGAATTCCATTTTGTAGAATAACATTGTTCAAAGCGTGCATTATCATTTAGAATATTTCTTACCTTTTGCTTTCTTAAAAGTAATTGCTGATTTTTCATCTTCAGTCAATGTTCCTCTTACTATTATTCGGTCTTCAACCCTCTCATCAGGATAGCATCCTTAATATGATGAAGCAAGTGTTATTTTTAGCTCCTTTATCCCACATTGAAAAGCTAAGAAAAGGAAGAAGTAGTCCTAAGACTATAAATAGTGGGCCTTCTCTCGTTTTTTAAGTGCCAAGAAAAACAATGGGCCTTATAATTCTATGGACTAAATTATATTTCTCTTCTTTCTCTTCTTATTAATATTTCTTTGTAATTCTATTGAATTAAGAAATATTATTTTGGTAGTGCCCGAGGAAGTAAGCATAAGTTTTGCCGAACCTCGTTAAAATTCTGGTGTTTCTTTTCTTATTGTTTATTTAATAGCTTATTTGTTTGTGGAAACTAACCCGATTTCCACAATAATTGGTATTAGAGCCAGGTTGCTGAGTGGTTGCAGTTTAAATTGATCTTCCATATCAAAAAAGAATCTGGGTCATTCCGCATTGTATTTAAAAGCTATTAAATATAGATCGAAGCAGAAATGGCTGACGGGGAAAGTACCTCTACAACAACCACAATAGTAGCACCAAATTTGTCAATTTCAGTGAGAAATGCAGTGGCGAATTCCAGAATTGTGGTGGAGATATTTGATGGTACCGGTCATTTCGGTATATGGCAAGGTGAAGTTCTAGATGCCTTATTCCAATAAAGTCTCGATGTTGCCATTGAAGATGAGAAACCAGACTGTATGGAGGAGTGGAAGACAATTAATCGATTGGCATATGGTACAATTCATTTGTGCTTATCCAGAGAGCAGAAATATGCATTCTGTAAAGAAACTTCTGCTAGTAAATTGTGGAAAGCACTAGAGGAGAAATTTCTAAAAAAGAGTAGTCAAAATAAACTCCATATGAAGAAAAGATTGTTAAGATTCACATATGTTCCTAGTACCACAATGAATGATCACATAACAAACTTCAATCAGCTTGTTGCTGACTTGATGAATTTAGATGTGACATTTGAGGATGAAGATTTGGCCTTGATGTTATTGGAATCTCTTCTAGAAGAATTTGAATTCCTTGAGACTACTTTACTCCATGGGAAGGCTGAGGTGACTCTCAGTGAGGTTTGTGCTGCTTTATACCGTTGTGAATTATGGAGAAAAGATAAAAAAGGTAGCTCTAATGGTGCAGCGTAAGCTTTGGTAGTGAGAGGCTGTTAGGAGAAAAGAAGTAAAGGCAAAAAGGAAAGATCGAAGTCCAGAGTTGGCAAAGACCAATGTGCCTTTCGCCGGGAAAAGGGGCACTAGAAGAAAGACTATCCGAAGCTGAAAAAAAAGCCAAAGGGAAAGCTGTTGCAGATGTAAATGTAGCTGAAAGTGATTCTGATCTTTCATTAGTTATGATGCCATCAACCAGCAATTTGGGAGCTTGGATTCTTGATTCAGGCTGTAGCCACCATATGTGTCCCAACCGGGAGTAGTTTTCTGATTTCAAAGAAACAGAGGGTGGAGTTGTCTACACAGCAAATGACAACACTTGCAAAACTGCCGGAATTGGTTCAGTTTGGTTAAAGAATCATGATGGATCAATTAGAATTCTGACTGATGTCAGATATGTGCCGAGTTTGACAAGAAATCTTATTTTTTTGGGAGTCCTGGCAAGAAAGGACTTCACTATTGTCATTAAAAATGAAACTTTAAAGGTTATCTCTGGGGCACTTATTGTGATGAAAGGTGTTCAGCAAAGCAATAACTTGTATTACTATATTGGTGTACAACAACAGCAGTTTCTAGTTATAATCAGGAACTAGAAGCAACCAGTTTGTGGCATATGTGCTTGGCACATGCAGGCGAAAAATCCTGAAAACTTTTAGTAAATCAAGGATTATTGCAGGGAGTGGAAGTCTACAAATTGAATTTCTGTGAACATTATGTCAAAGGGAAACGAATAAGAGTGAAATTTGGTACTGCAATCCATGATACTAAGGGTATTCTGGATTATATTCACTTGGATGTATGGGGACCCTCCAAGACAGCTTCAATGGGAGGCAAACATTATTATGTTTCTTTCGTTGATGATTTTTTACGGAGAGTATGGGTGTACACTATGAAGACAAGGGATAAAGTGTTAGGAATTTTTCTCACATAGAAAAAGATGGTAGAAACTCAGATGGGCAGAAAGATCAAACGTCTCTGAACATATAATGAAGGAGATTATACAAGTGATCCTTTTATGAAAGTCTGCCAAGATGAAGGTATTGTGAGATACTTCACTGTCAGAAATACACCACAACAGAATGGGGTGGCAGAAAGGATGAACCGGACTCCACTAGAGAAAGTTCAGTGTATGTTGTCCAATGCTGGGTTGGGCAGACAGTTCTGAGCTGAGGCTGTAACATATGCGTGTCATCTCATTAATTGTTTGCCATCAACTGCTATCAACGGTAAAACACCTTTAGAGGTATGGTATAGAAAACCTGCTACAGATTATAATTCCTTACATATTTTTGGTTCCACTGCATATTATCATGTTAAGGAATCAAAGTTGGATCTGAGGGCAAGAAAAGTAATTTTCACGAGGATATCATCAGGTGTAAAAGGATATCGCCTATGGTGCCCAGATTCAAAGAAGATAATCTTCAACAGAGATGTTACCTTTGAAGAATCTATTATGGTGAAAAAGATAAAAGAGCAGGAGACAAATGGAGCTTCACAACAGGTGGAGCATTCTCCCAAACAGGTGCAGTTTGATGGTAGTAGAAGTATTGAACCAACAGTAGACCAGTCTGATAAATCTATTCCTATAGAAGAAGGGGAGTTAGAAGATGAATCAGGTGATGAAGTAGAGGTTCCAGCACAAGAACCCCCAGTACAACATGAGTTAATTGCATTAAGTAAGCCAAAGAGGAACACTAGAAAACCTACTCATTTTGAAGATTTTGTAACCTTTGTATCTTCAAATGTTGATGTTCCAGCCACTTATATTGAAGCTGTACAGAGCTCTGAGGCAGATAAGTGGAAAATGGCTATGGAGGAAGAAATGCAATCCCTTAAAAAGAAACCAGACGTGGAAGCTAGCTAGTCTGTCTAAGGGAAAGAAGGCAATTGGTTATAAATGGGTATTTGCAAAGAAGGATGGATTTCTTAACAAGAATGATGTTCGCTACAAGGCAAGATTGGTAGCTAAGGGCTATGCTCAGAAGGAAGGAATTGATTACAATGAAGTTTTTTCTCCAGTGGTAAAGCATTCCTCTATTAGAATATTGTTGGCCTTGGTAGCGCAATTGAATTTGGAACTATTTCAAATGGATGTAAAAACTGCATTCTTGCATGGTATTCTGGAAGAGGAAATCTACATGGATCAGCCTGAAGGATTTAGGGTTGTCGAAAAAGAAAATCTAGTGTGCAAATTGAACAAATCATTGTATGTTTGAAACAGTCACCGAGGCAGTGGTACAAACGATTTGATAAGTTTATGATGAGGCAAAGGTACACAAGAAGCAAATATTATCATTGTGTATTCTTGAAAAGGCTACAGGATGGATCCTTTATCTATCTTCTACTTTATGTTGATGATATGCTTATTGTATCAAAGCATAGAGGAGAAATTGAACAGTTAAAGGCTCAACTAAATCAAGAGTTTGAAATGAAGGATTTAAGTGAAGCTAGAAAGATTTTTGGTATGGAGATAAGCAGAGACTGAAAATTGGGAAGACTTTGTTTAACTCAGACGGAATATCTGAGAAAGGTACTGAAGCGGTTTGGAATTGATGAAATGACAAAAGCCTGTCGGTACACCACTTGCTACTCATTTTAGACTCAGTGCTTCTCAATCTCCAAAGAATGATGAAGACTGAGAATATATGTTGAAGGTTCCATATGCAAATGCAATTAGTAGCTTGATGTATGCTATAGTGTGCACAAGGCCTGACATTTCACAAGCAGTCGGAGTTGTGAGTAGATACATGCATGATCCTAGAAAAGGAGATTGGCAAGCTGTGAAATGGATCTTAAGGTATATTCAAAATACTATGGATATTGGATTAATGTTTGAGCAGGATGAGAAGTTTGGTCTGAGTGTGGTTGGATATTGTGATTCTAACTACGCAGGTGATTTGGATAAACATCGGTTAACTACTAGTTATGTGTTTACACTTGCAAAAGCACCAGTTAGTTGGAAGTCTACTTTGCAGTCAACGGTTGCTTTGTCTACAACAAAGGTAGAGTATATGGCAGTTACAGAAGCTGTAAATGAGGCAATTTGGCTTCAGGGGTTAGTGAAAGACTTGGGAATTGATCAGAAGTACGTCAAAGTGCATTGTGATAGTCAAAGTGCTATCTGTTTAGCTAAAAACCAAGTCTATCATTCAAGGACAAAGCATATCGATGTTCATTATCACTACGTGAGAGAAATTCTTGAAGAAGGTGAGATACTTCTTCAGAAGATCTCAACTGCTGAAAATCCTGCATATATGACTATGAAAGTAGTAATTGGTGTTAAGTTCCAACATTGTTTGAACTTGATAAATGTTTTAAAAATTTGAAGATGGACGCTTCAAGCGCATTTGAAGGCATTGCCAAATTTGTGATGAGAGAAAATAGAGAATGTTTTATTGGGCTTAGGAAGTCGCCAAGGTGCATATTTGTTATTTTTGGCTCCTTTATCCTACATTGAAAAGCTAAGAAAAGGAAGAAGTGATCCCAAATTTATAAAAATAGTTGCCCTTCTCTCCTTTTCCAAGTGTCAAGAAAAACAATGGGCTTTATATTTCTATGGGCTAAATTGTATTTCTCTTCTTTCTCTTCTTATTAATATTTCTTTGTAATTCTATTGAATTAAGAAATATTATTTTGGTAGTGCCTGAGGAAGTAAGCATAATTTTTGCCAAACCTCGTTAAAGTTCTGGTGTTTCTTTTCTTATTGTTTATTTAATAGCTTATTTGTCGATGGAAACTAATCCAATTTCCACAACAGCAAGTCTATGGTTGTGATACTCAAAGTTTTACTAATCCACTTGTTTCTTCTTCTTTTATTTTTTTGATGTTAAAACTGAAGGTTCTTACCTTGATGTTTTTCTCTCACTCTAGCCAGCCATGCTATTGATGAAGGATCCACATTATCAATAGCAGGTTCCATAGAAAAATATTATGTATGTTATAATAACCCTTTCATTGTTCTTTGGAGAGTCTCCTACCAAATTATCACGTGACTCTAGATGTTGCCTCCATTATATAAGCTGCTCCTATAAGTGCTAGATTATACTTTCTACAAATGATATGTGAAATACTGCATTATGCCTTTTTGTGTAAGAAGATTTTAATATTTTTTTCAAAAAAAATAAATAAATAAAGAGAATTTTTATCAAAGAGAGCCATATGAAATGCGTTTGTTGTGATTACATGCAGGTAAATAGAAACCTGAAATCCTCCATTACAGCTTCTTTTTTGGATCAATAACACTGATATTTATTTTTATGTGCTGATCATATTAGAAAATAACTACCTTGGTGATCTTTTTAACTCCTGAATATGTTTACCAGAAGTTAAGATCTAGATTGTGCTTATTTCTAGAGAAAGAATGTATGGTTTGTTGTTTGTTAAAACTTTTAGCCATCAAGTTCAAAGAGTTCTTTATAAAAGGAAACACTTCTAATTTCATTCAAGAGGTTTAATGTGGAAATTGATTAATTACTTAGTATTATAATATTTGTAAATTATAACTCTTGCATGCTATATGCAATCTGATCTTCACCATTGCTTTTGCCTCTTCAGATGATTAATGAGAGTAATAGTGGTTCTCTTGATAGGATACTGTACGTTTACTTCCGATTTTTGTGTTCTTGATCCTATCAGAGCTAGATCCTGTAACTTTGAGCTTACGTGTAATTATAGGTTAGGCCATAATTATAATCGCATCCTTTTTATTTAACAATGAAATCAGCTAGTCCATGTATTTTAAGTCCATTAAATCCTATTAGTTTTTTTAATAATCTTAGTATTAGTTAATACACCAAAATACATAATTAATAAAAATATTTTCAGTCTAGTACTTAAGACTTATCAAGTATCATAAATTCGATAAAACTAATTTTTTTATATTAGAGAAACATTTGAACTTTAGAAAAATATAAACTTAATTTCTAACAAAAGAAATTCTATCTCAATGGACTAAGAAATTTTAGTAGTTTAGAGAATATCTATACCAGTGTATTCTATTTTAGTCTATTTTTTATCCATTATTTTAATCTATTTATGGTTCAAGATACTTTGTTGGGAGGTAAAAGATAATTCTATTAACAGACAAAAGAAAAGAAAATAAAAAAATAATATAACAAATTGCTTAGCAGAAAGATGATTCAACCTACCTGTAAAAAGATAAGAAGAAATAAGAGGAGCACTGGAATTTGAATCTAGGAGCTTTTTTGATACTTAAGCATCTTGTAAATGGAAGATTGTGAAAAACAAGTAATTTTCCCTCCTTTGTGCTTATCTTTTCCTTTTAACATAATGTTAACATAGAAAATACTTTTAGCTTACTCTTCTATTAATGGATATAATACTATGATGATGATTATTAAAAGTTGCCTATTGATATATAAAGTTAGTGTATTTCATTAATGTTTTTTCTAATTGTCAATATTGACATGAAGACTTTGTTAGTTCATAATCTTGTTATATAGTCCGAATTTTAATTTATGTAGATTCGGACTAGATATTTTTAGTTTGGCAATCGTTATTTATTTATTTGCAGTGAATATATTTGGATATGTCATTTATGTGTATGTTGAAATTGATTTTTCTAATTTTAGAATTTAGACTTTTAATTCAGAAAAAATGAGTATTTTAATCTTTAAAATAAATAACAAGTATCAAGTCCTTTTACTTTCTGCTCCTTAGTCTATTCGTGATGTGATATTAATGGTTTCGATTCCTTTATTAAAGTAATTGCATGTAATACTCTTTTTAAATAATTTTTATCACGTCATTTTGTCTAGTAATTGACATTCTAATATCTTATTTTCCTCTCGATTTACCTATAATTTAGCTCTCAACTTTCATCTCCTCTTTTCTTCCTATTGTACATTCTCTCTCTATTTCTCATCACATCTCTAATCCTTTTAGGTCTATCATAATTCTAACTAGGTACATTTTGTCTTCCCTTTCTCTTTTACTTCTGTGGAATTATCTGTGGCTTGATCTATAAGAAACATGACGTTTACTTGGTTCTTATGTGTATAATAAAGGTGTTGCTTATTGTATTTTAGTTCATAAGCTTCCTCCTCCTCTTAGAAACTAAAGAAAACACTTATTACTTATTAAGGATGATTTGACTTTCAATTGATAAGTGATGTGAACCGAACTTTCTCAATCTCTACAGGGTAAATCATTTTTAGTAAACTTGCAAGAAAAAATAAGTTAGGGTGTCCATATGATGTGCATAAAGAACCATTCTGATGCTTAAATTAGTATTTAGTGAATATTAAAAATATAAGTATTTATAAGGTTATATTAGCATTATCTAAGGCTTGTGGTGTCTTGGAGTATTTGTAGTGATTTTTTCAGGATTAAGTCTGTTGAAAATAGGCTTTATGGAAATAATTAATGGAACAGTGACCTCCTATATTTTAGGAAGCGGTGGACATGGGGTTTGACTGTGTTATGTCAGATAGAGTGGTCATTTTGTCTATGGGCAATATTAAGCAAAGGAAGATCGGATAACTTGAGCCTAGTGGGCATTTTCTGATAATGGAAATGGCGAGCTCTGACTTGACTGGGGTGATCTGTTCATATTGAGGAAAGTATATACCTGATAAGAGAAACCCACTTAATAATAAGCAAAATTAGTTATAATCCTTATTTATTGGCTAGAAACTGGCACGTGATGCATGTTTTGGGTGAAGCAAATTTTTCTGCAGACTTTCTTGCTGGTTTAGCATCAAAATTTTCGGTTGCATTGGCTCACTGTTCCTCCAAGTGGATTCATCAGTTGTTACTTCATGACACAAGTGGTCTTGCTTACTCTAGAGTTATCTCTGTTTGATTTCCAGGTTCTTACCTCATTTTTGTACCAAAGAAAAAAGCAAAATTAGTTAGAATTTGCTATGGTGTGTATTTTTCTATTTCAGACTTTTGTATATCTTAATATCTTCTTAACTCATATTTGTTTATATCTTTCTACTTTTGCTTCTTGTGCGACTATATATATATATATATAATACTTTTGTTATTAATCAATATAGTATAAGACCTATTTTCTAACTCTATTTCTTAAATTTTCTATGGTATGAGAGCTATTCTAAAGCTTAATAAAGCTATTCTTTAAAATTACCGAAACAACCACTGCAAATTCATCTTTTTCATCTTCAAAGAAAACAATCATTGTTAACTTTCTTAAGAATTCATACGCTTTCCTCATGTTGCTAAAAGAGAGGATTTATACCTAAAGCTACTTATTAAAGTATTAATAATGCTCATGAAAATATAACATTCATCTCCACAATCCTTCAGTTATCATCAATAGCCAATAATTAGAGTTGGTCATTTAACTGTTATGGTTGATATTCTTAAATTTGTTATTTTAATTTAATTTATATCTAATTATGATTTGTAAGATATAAAATTTTAATGATTTTTAAATATTTTATTAGCCTTAATTATTGAAAATAATAATTTTTTCCTCTTCTTTAATTAGTCATCCAACCAACAAATTCTAAATTCAAGATTAAATTTATTATATCTTTTAAACAAAATACACTGTATTTTAAATTCAAATCCATACACTATTTGTATACAATTTAAAAGTATAGTCATTTGATAATTTAAAATAATAATTAATTATTCATTCAAAATCCTTAAATCTAATATTTTAAATCCAAATTTGAGTTTTAATTTGAATAGAGACGTTTGACATCCGATAATGCACAAAAATAAAAATGAGATGAAAAAGGAAAAATGAAAAATGTACTTTAGTTGAGAAGATTCACATTAAATTCTGCCAAATTTGATTGCCATGTGGAAATAGAAAACGTAATGAAATAGAAATTCATAATATTATATAAAACTATATTATTATTGAAACATATATAGCTTAAATTGTTATATATGGACCAAACAAAAGAAAATAGAAAACAAAGCTGAATTATCAGTCTAAAATAGACCATCCTATGCACGTGATTGTCAAGTCCCACAAAAAGACACATCTCCAAATTTAATGACTCTTTCATAAACAAACTCAAAGGTGGTGGGATTCGTGGAAACATATGAATATTAAATAAACATAATAAAAATAATAATTACAAAAGTGTTTATATAGAATATAAAAATATAAATAAGAATTATATGATAATTAAAAAACTAGGAATATATTAAAAGTTCAGTGTTTCTATTATTATCGCATAAAAGACTATAGTAATTATTCTAAAATTTATCTACTTATAAATTTTTAATTTTTTTTACTAATTTAATATATTTTAAATGAACTAACACATTATTTAAAAGTGTGTAGATGAAATGATAATTCTTTTTCTACTTAATTAAAGCTTGAGTCTGAATCTCAGGTATACAACTGTGTTAAAACTCTTAACGTTGTTCTTTATCAACTTAACTAAAATTTCGAATACGAAGCTGTGTCAAAATTGACATAGTTCTTTATCAAGAGGGATCCTGCCTATAATAAAGAAATAAACTAATAAATAGTGGAATGACATATATATACGAGGGATGAAAAGTATTAACTCTTAAAAAATAAAGATGAAAGTGCAGAATAAGATAAAATATTAAGGAGCTACTTGTAATTATCACCAAATAGAAAAAAAATCAAATATTAGTGTGTATATATATATTATAAAAAAAGGAATACAAACATGGCGCAAATGTTGAGCGGCTATCCAAGAGTCTCGCATTGTCTAAAATTCATAAGGAACAACACCAATATCGTGTCTCGTTGCCATCATCAATGCTCTCTTTCTCTCTCTCTCTCTCTCTCTCTATCTCTCTCTTTCTTTCCCTTTTATTTTCTTTTACACTTGTTCATGTGATCATTTCTTTTCCATTACTTTTATTGTTTTTACTTCATACTAAATGGATCATAACAATTATAGTAATAGTAACTTAATAACAATAATACCACCACCACCACCATCAATGATCATTTTTTTATTCCTTGTGCACATGAAATAAAACCCTAAAGATTTAATCTATTGTTTGTTTGTTTAGGATTGTGATATTTATATAAATATATATTTAATTCTATTTGGTTTGTCGATTTATAAACAAAAAAAAAATTAATGGAGAAGAAGAAGTATCCGATTGGAGCTGAGTTTTACGTGTTGTATGAAGAGGTTGGACAAGGCGTCACTGCATCTGTGCATCGAGCCTTGTGTATTCCTTTTGATGAGATTGTTGCTATCAAGATTCTTGACTTTGAACGCGATAATTCTGATCTGGTATTGCTCAATTTTTCTTTTTTAAGAAATATATATCTTTTAGGTGTTTTTGATAGCTTCATGCATTGAAATGGTTGGAAGTTTCAGTTCTTATATAGGCAAGGGATAAAAGAAATTGTTAGTGAATGCATGTAGGGGATGAGATTGTGCTAAAATTAAGAATATTGAGAAAATATAGATTTTGCAGGAAGAGTTGTGATTTTAGAAAGATAAAAACTTGTTTAGCAGTAATTCTCATGATTATAAATGATGAGCTTGTTTTAGCTTCCAACAGTACATTATAATAAACTTTATGGAAATGTGGTGGTATTTGTTGTAATATATGGTTTGAATGATGCAATTTTTGGACATCTAAATAGTATTGTCCTTAAAATGGGAAAGAAAAAAGCATTTATTTATTAGGCCGAAACATTAGACTTTATTTTGTTGGTTGAAGTTATGCAACTATCATCTTGAAAGGGTCATTAAGGAAAATTGGAGCTATGATAAAAACTAAACTTATGGAGCTATAAAAAGGCAAAGAAAATTGTGCTTTCTAAGTACATAGTAGTACTATGAACATTAACAACAATTTACTTTGTATAAACCATTGCTAACAGAGATAGGGGCTTTTTAATTTTGACAATGTTGTGGAAGTATATTTGCAGTATTTCCCTTCTATTTTAGGATCTTTTATAGTTCGAGTAACTTTTAAGTGTTGTTAATTTTTACTAGATTGAAGTTGTATGGTACAAAAATTAAGAAAGAATTAGTGATTTTTCTTTCATAAAATATTTGCATATATCTTCCATTTCCTTTTGTACTCAAATTACTGATGTATCCTCAATGTCATTGAGAATTTTTGAAATAAGTCAAATTTTTATCCATAATGATGGAATGGTTTTGCATCGATTCTCATAGTTTTGAAGTTATAGTAATTTCTTACGCCTGTTCTGTCATGTTTATTTTTTTAAGATAATTTTTTTGATGCTCATGTTTGACCTCCTTTAATTATGTGTTGTTTCATAGAATAACATTTCTCGTGAAGTACAAACAATGATCTTGGTTGACCATCCAAATGTTCTCAAATCACACTGCTCCTTTGTTAGCGATCATAATTTGTGGGTTGTTATGCCATTCATGTCTGGGGGCTCTTGTCTACACATATTGAAGGCTGCTTATCCAGATGGTTTTGAGGAGGTAGTGATAGCAACAATACTTCATGAGGTATTAAGAGGTTTAGAGTATCTTCATCATCATGGGCATATACATCGAGATGTTAAAGTAAGTAATTGATATCTTCTTAGTCTCAAGTTACTTTAACAATCACATCTTAATATTTACTAACACCACACTAAGTTTCTTATTAACTACATTTTCTTTCAAGTAACTCAAGATATGCAATTGTTGGATATTTCATTTTATTTTTTTCAACTTCACATTTATAGGCTATGTAATAGAATGAGTAGGAATAGGTGAAGGAGACTTTAACAAGGAGTTGGCATTGGTTTCAACCATGTCTAAAGGCTTGAAAAATGGTGCTTTAGTTTGTATAAAGCTAATATATAAGAGTTTCTCATAAGATAGGGTGTAAATTAAGTTAATCATGTTGCTATGTTAAAGGTTTATGTGCTTTGAAATATGTTGCAAAAATTATTTATCAATTTAACTAATTGAATTATGGGATTGCTAAAAGTTAAGAGTATTTGTAGAAATATGAGTAATTTATTTCATTTGTTTTATAATGATTGTCTTTTGATATTTAAAGGCGGAAAACATTCTAATTGATTCACATGGTGCGATCAAGTTGGGAGATTTTGGTGTTTCTGCTTCCCTTTTTGATTCAGGTGATAGGCAACGCATGAGGAATACATTTGTGGGGACACCTTGCTGGTATGCTTCTTTTTAAAGAACTCCCAAACATTTTAATAAATATAAATTTTTATTCTCATTCAACAAAACTTATATGTTAAATATAGACAGACTACTGCCTTTGTTTATGATTTGTAAAGCTTAAAATTTGAAATATTTACTCTTGCTGTTTTGTAAAATATTTTAAAATATTAGATATAGGCACATGATAAAGCGCATATTGTTAGGGAAGCTAGCAATATTTACACATAAAGCAACAAGAGTAGAAATGAACTTCATGCTATTACTAAAAAGAATTGTAGTTTGGCTAACTTGAATATTTACGGTCACATTTAGAAAAATATAGAGGAAATGGACTTTATTAAAATTTATAAATCTTACAAGATAGGCAATTGGTAAGAGACGTAGAAATTTTGCATTAACATCCATCTAAAATGTTGTAACAAATTGATACTATTCTTAAACCTTCTATTTGGAATTGATAATATTAAATTTTTAATTGTTTTAAAGTTTCAACCATAACTACTATAAAATTATATAGCTTCTATTATTCCTTGTTATATTCTTTTGCAGGATGGCACCTGAGGTCATGGAGCAGTTGCATGGTTATGCTTTCAAGTTAGTTTATTATTTTCTCTCAAGAATTTCTCGATTCCATTTTGATTAGGTAGCATGATCTTGATTGATGTTCTCTATCGAAATTTTTCTGCAGAGCTGATATTTGGTCCTTTGGCATAACTGCTTTAGAGCTTGCACATGGACATGCCCCATTCTCAAAATATCCTCCAATGAAGGTGCATATATAAATTTTTCAATATGCGTGCCATTAGCATCATTTTTTCTATAATTATATTTTTCTTATTTCTACCTAAAGCCAAGTCTGCCTTGAAAGGTGTTGCTGATGACTTTGCAAAATGCACCCCCTGGTTTGGATTATGAAAGAGACAAGAAATTCTCTAAGGTTTGCTTAAAACAAACTAATAAAGATAATATTCTTTTGTTATAATTATGTTGTATGATGCATACCTTTTCTTTCTTTCTCTAGTCTTTTAAGCAAATGATAGCTAGTTGTTTGGTAAAAGATTCTTCAAAAAGGCCTTCTGCAAAGAAGCTGCTAAAGCATTCATTTTTCAAGCAAGCAAGATCAAACGATTATATAGCAAGAAAACTTTTAGAAGGATTGCCTGCTCTTGGTGATCGTATTAAGGCATTGAAGGTTAGTGAGCTAAATTTGGTATATAGCTTCTAATATATATACTATTGTCACTTGTATCATATTCTTAGAATTTTATGTCATTTAAAATATAGAGAAAGGAAGAGGATATGCTAGCGCAAAAAAAGATGCCGGATGGGGAGAAGGAGGAAATATCACAGGTTGTTTTTCATTCTTTGGGACGAATTAAATGTGAACCGAAGAGAAAAAAGATTATTTCATTTTAAGAAATTTTATTGTTACATCTTAAATTTTTTTCCCTGAGTCGATTCTATGAAGAAATAAAATGTTGTTTTCAATCTTTTTTATCTATATTCTATCTTGATTTAGTTTGTTATTTGCCTTTAACCTTGTCTTGTTCATATACTAAATAACAACCCTAAAAGTTATATCTCTCTCTTTAAATGTGCTTGTGCTATGTCGTTTACAGTCTTTTCAGTCTTATAAGAGTAAACTGTAAAATGGAACTCTTCATAGAAGATCATTAATCTGTAAATACTGCCAACAGAAAAAGAAAAAGGAAATGCACTCTTAAGTTTTTTGCTACTATTTTGATCTATGTTCAACGATCTTTTGAACATCTTGAGATTTCAATTGAGACATATGACTATATTTAGGAAAAAGATCTTTTACTATATAAATAATATCTCTATCATGTTGTTGGCGTTTTCATGCTTGGATCAGAAGTTGTATAAGATATGTGTTGGTCACTACTATCTTTTATTATCTTCATGGTTTCTACACTTGGCTGTATGTTTTTTCTCACATGATTATTAGTATTTTGTTATCGGTAACCTAATTTATGTCATTAATCTGTTATGTGTATCATATCTACTACTTAGTCTTTCTTGGTATCTCATTTTAACTAGCTCACAATATTACCTTATGTACATATGCAGAATGAATATAAACGAGAGATTAGTGGTTGGAACTTCAATCTTAAAGATATGAAGGCTCAAGCTTCCTTGGTATGCCAATAGTCTATGTTGTTATCTGTTATGAACATTTAGTTGAAACAATGGGTAGAATTTTCTTGATCATACTATATCTATCCTATCAGATACATGATGAGGACCTAATATCTGATAATAATCTAGGAGGAAGCTCAAGTTCACTGTCTATAATTGATTCACTTGAAAAGCAATTGGAGTTTCAGCACTCTTCCTTGGGGCAAGTTCCAGAAATGGTATAATAATATTCTGATTTTTGATGCTTGTAGTTTACTTGAATTTTTAATCAATATTTTTCTTTTCAACGGGCTTCTTTGGTTCCTTGTGATAATAAATTTCACAGGATGAGACTGATCTGATGCAATATCAACCCACTCATCTTCAATTAGGCAACTACTCTATGAATATTTCAAAGTATGCCCCTAGCCAATCTTTCTATCTTTAATTTATTATTTCTTCATTCGTAGAAGTAATTACAACATATAATGTGGGTGCTTTATAGAAGATTTGATTTATTATTTATCTCCTAAATAGTATATATCTCTTGTATTTATCTCTTACCATATATGTTTCTATCTTTTAGGAATATTTTATTTTCTTTCTAGTTTGTTTTGTAATATGAGTCTTGTAAAGAAGAGTCTATCTAAGTCCTTGTACGTAAGTAATTCAATAAGAAAATATATGGAATGAAGTTTCTTCATGGTATCAAAGCAGGTTATGTAAAAACTCCATTAGAAAAACATGTCTTCTTCTCCATCTGGAACCCCCACTAAATCAACCATTGTACCATTATCATAAATTATTCATGTTTCCTCTGAAAATTTTGGCCTTAAAGCAGATAACCCTTACTAAAACCAATTATGACACTTGGTATCAAATCATGGAGATGCACATTGTTGGGCATGAGAAATTAGATTATATTATGGGAGATTCTCCTCAACCCGACCCCGAATCAACTGATCCTTCTTATTCTAAGTGGTATGCTAAAAACCTGAAAGTTAAAAGCTAGTTACTCATATCAATGATACCAGAAATCATGAAAAGGTATCTTTGTATCTGAACAGCCTGTGAAGTCTAGAATGCTCTTGCAAAAGCATTCTATGATGGATCGAACGAAATAAAGATTTTTTCTCTTAATCAACGAACATTCCTAGTCGGTAGTCTGGCATATCTCTTTCAACTTATTATGGGGGGTTAATTGAAATATTCTAGAAACTTGATCATCGGGATAAAGTAAGAATGAAAGATCTTGATGAAATCGCTATGTATAAAGTAGTTGTGGAAAAGTTGAGAATTCACATCTTCTTAAACAGACTTGATGCTGAGCTTGGACAAGTGAGAGTAGAAATCCTTCGAATGGATCCAAGTTTAGATCTTGAACGAACATATGCATATGTCCACCGAGAAACAAATCGAAAAAAAAAATCTTAACTAGCAAGGCTTCCTCGGAGGCAACTGCATTGCTCGCCAAAAGAAATAACTTGTCTACTAACCAAAATACAACTCGGAGCTTTGACATTGGTAATAAACAAACCAATTCAATAAAGTAATGTATACATTATGGTGCAACAAGACATACTCAAAGCAGATGTTATAACCTGATTGGATATCCTGAATGGTGGAATCCTTCTAAAGCCTTGAGATGGAAGTCTAAAACTACATAAGTATCAACAGTTGCAGCCCAGCAACCTTTCTCGCCTGATGTTTCTGCTTTACACATATCCTTAGAACCACCAGGTAAATATTTTTATAATTCTGCTACTGTTTAGGTCGTATACATGAATGATTGATTCTAGATCATCTAATCATATATCTGTTAACACACTTATTGAGATAAAACCATCTAAACAATTTGTTGTGTCTACAGCCAATGGTATAAAAGCTAGTGTTACTGGTAAAGGGTCATTTTTACTTGATAACTTAAATTTAAAATCTGTTTTGATTGTTCCATCTCTAAATTTCAATTTAATGTCTGTATCTCAACTAACCACCTCTTTAAATTATGTAGTAATTCTTTAGCCCGATTATTGTATTTTTAAGGACATCAAGATAAAGAGTACTAGAAAAGGGAAGCTCCATTATCTTGACCTTGCACCATCTAGCTTCAATGCCTTGACTGAGTCATGTTCGGGGAATAGTAGTTCAGTATCCTGTATAGAAAATACAATCTGGTTATGGCATAAGCACCTTGGACATGCATCATTTAGATATTTAAAGTATTTATTTCCTAAGTTGTTTTCAAAAACATCTACTTTGAACTTCAAATGTGAAACTTATGAACTAGTAAAAAGCCACCAAGTCCTTTTTCCAATTAGTTTAAATAAAAGTTCATCACCATTTATGGTTATACACTCTGATGTTTGGGGACCCTGCAAAGGTACGGACCTTAATTGGAGCTTGTTGGTTTATTTCTTTTATTGATGATTATAGTCGTATGACATGGATATACTTAATGAAAAGTAAGCAGGAGGTTTGCTTATTATTCAAGAAATTTTATTTGATGGTGCAAACTCAATATAAGACTTCAGTTCAAGAACTTCGGACAGATAATGGAGGTGAATTTATTAATCATGAACTCATGCAGTTCCTCCAACAACATGGTGTAATCCATCAAACCACATGTCCTTATTCTTCTCAATAAAATGAGGTTGTAGCAAGAAAAAGCTGACGTCTCTTGGGAATGGTACGAGCTATACTATTTAAAGCCAATATGCCTCTCCAATATTAGAGAAAAACTTTATCCTTAGTCTCTTACCTCAGAAATCAAATTCCATCTTGTACTCTAGACTTTCATACCCCACTTAATATATTAAATAAAAGCCTTACATCACAATCATTACTGAACTTACCTCTTAAAGTCCTTGGTTGCATCGCCTTTATTCACCTTCCTCACCATGTACGCCACAAGCTCCAACCTCATGCTATTCATTGTATCTTTGTTGGGTATGGTCTTCATAAAAAAGGATATAAGTGTTATCACCCTCCAACTCGATGAATGTATATCAGTATGGATATCCAATTTCATGAACATCATATGTATTTTCCAACTGCAAGTAAGGGGGAGAGAAATATTGACTTGTAGCACTCACATCCCGACCTTCTTCCACATCCTGATCTTAGACACTTTCCTAAAGCCGAACTTCCCCAAACACAACCCAACTGTCCACAAATACAAATCGACCTTCCACAAATCAAACTTTTCCAAACACAACTCGACCTTCCTTAAACACAACTCGATCTTCCAACAGAAACTCCCGACCCATTTGAACAGCCCGAACAAGAACAACCTGAGCATTATTCTCTTGATTTTGGAACAATCGAGCATTTCGAACTTGATATTTGGGGTCAAGGTAATAGAACTGAGCTTGAAACACCATAGTCAATATCACCTTTACATCAATTTGATGTAAAGAATGCTTTTCTTCATGGCAATCTCCAAGAGAAAGTATACATGGAACAAACCTTTGGGATGTAGACTTTAGGTTGAAGGAAGTAAGTAAATTTGTAAGCTGAAGAAGTCTCTGTATGGATTAAAACAATCTTCAAGAGCTTGGTTTGGAAGGTTTATAAACTCAATGAAGTCCTTTGGCTATAAATAGAGTAGTTCCAATTATACTCTTTTTTAAAATATAAGGAGGGAAAAACAATTATTCCTATCATATATGTTGATGATATGATTGTAACAGGAGATGATGTTGATGAAAAGATAGCCTTACAAAATTATATTTTTAAGAGTTTAAAATGAAAGACCTTAGTGATCTTAAGTATTTCTTAGGAGTTGAGGTACTACGATCTAAGCAAGATATATTCTTGTCTTAAAAAAAGTATCGAACTTGGTTAAAAAAGTCGATATGCTAGCATGTCAACCAGTTGATACTCCTACTAGTGAACATACTAAGCTCAACATATTTTCTGATAAAGTCCCTACGAATAAAGAAAGATATCAAAAGCTTGTAGGTCGGTTAATGTATCTTACACATATTAGACCAGATTTTTCACTCTCTAAGTATAATAAGTCAATACATGCACTCTCCAAGTGAAGATCATATAAAAGTTGTTCTTCGTATCTTGCAGTACTTGAAATTCTCTCTAGGAAAAGGCATATATGTTCACCAAAGGGATGACTTTGTCTATTGAAGGCTATACTGATGCTGATTGTGTTGATTCTATTGATGATAGGCGATCAACAACATGTTACTTAACCTTTATTGGAGGAAATTTATTACATGGAGAAGTAAGAAGCAAAGTGTTGTAACTCAATCGAGTGCAGAATCTGAGTACAGAGGAATGGCTAAAGGTGTTTGTGAGTTACTTTGGATCAAGAATTTACTACATGAACTTCGAGTTCCACATGTTAGTCCTATGAGACTATATTGTAATAACAAAGCTGCATGTGATATAGCTCATAATTCAGTTCAGCATGATCGGACAAAAGATGTGGAGATAGACAAATACTTTATTAAGAAATAATTAGAAGCCAAGATAATTGAAGTCTTTCATATTCGATTTGAAGATCAACTTGCCGATATTCTTACCAAAGCAATATCAAGTAAATTTTTTACCGAGGATTAGACAAGTTGGGCATGGAAAATTCCTATGCACCAATTTGAGGGGGAGTGTAGAAGACTTGATTTGTTATTTATCTTCTAAACAATATATATCTCTTGGATTTATCTCTTACCATATATGTTCCTATCCTTTAGGAATATTTCATTTTCTTTCTAGTTTGTATTATAATAGGAGTCTTGTAAAGAAGAGTCTATATAAGTCTTTACATGTAAGTAATTCAATAAAAAAATATATTGAATCAAGTTTCTTCATGCTTCTGCAATGAAAAAGCTAATGCTCAAAGGTTTATATTGAAGTTGCATCATTATTGTTTGTATTCAATTGTTAATGGGAATGATTTATTTTGTAGAGTTGGATTTGAAAAATCTGATGATGACTTCAACATTACAAGCCCATCCGGTGATCAACATGTTTTACATAGTTCTTCACCTTATCTTAATGATAATATGGAGAACAATGTGACAGAGAAATCTATATTTGAGATCAATAGAAAACCAGTAGAGGGCATAGCTTTGCAACAGAAAATAAGAGGTCCATCAGATGGCTCTAATCCACCAGAAAATATAATTCCTTTTGATAAAGAAGAAAGGTTTGACACTAAATGTTACATAAATGGCAAATTTTTCATGGATGATGTGGTTCTTGTAATGCTCTCCTTGTATTCACCACCTTTTACATTTAACTGTTAAAAGCAGCAAGTATTGCTTTTAAAAAGTAGTCATGCATTCAGTCCAATCTTTCTTCCAATGATTAAACTTCAGAATCTTTTGCATATTTTATGGTGAACTGCAATATTGGATCTTTAACAAGTTGTTATTGCATCAAAGCATTGAACGTTTGAGCTTAGTTGGTATTTGGTAGGGAAATCAACTAGAGTTCAGGAATGGATGGATAACTAACATGTAACATTGGTAACCATCACTAAATGGATGAGTTATTATATTTTGAAAGCATGTTAGCTTGTTCGGCTCTTATATTTAATCCTACTGCTAAATTTAGGGAGCTTGGAAAATAAATAAGTCCGGACTCGTTGACTAGAAGTTTAAATATTTATCATAATATTGTTGGTGGTAAATAATCTTCAAGAACTCGAAAAGAATCTTTTATAGAAAAGGTGAATAAGAGAAAACCGGCCATCTTGGTTTTGGTATTATGAGTAAAGATGATCATTGGAAAAATTAAAGTAAAATTAAAATGATAACTTCATGTTGATAATTTGAAAGTGAAACTTAGGGGTTGTTGCGTGGGGGTTTGTGAGTTTGTTAGTAATATGTGGGTCTCATATTCTATAATTATGTAAATGTGTTTCTTTATTTTGACCAAGCTCAATTTTACAGTGATAAGTTGCAAAATCAATCACAAAATAATTCAAGCTCAGAAGATGATGATGTAGTTTCTCAAATGCCTTTTAAAGCATCTAAGATATTAGGCAAGTTCTTAAAACTAATTTCAGTCTTCTTATGTTTGGTTCTTTTTTGTGCTAAAATTCTCAGTTTGTCACTAAAACTAGTAAAATTTCTTATGCTAACAATGAAAGTTTCTATTTCCCCATTTAATCAAAGTATTCTTGCAGCACAAAACAATGATGAACTTGAAGAGAAAGTAAAACCGCCAGTTGTTCAACAAAGAGGACGCTTCAAAGTTACTTCTAAGAATGTTGGTATTGAAAAGGTGACTTGGAAGGATATTAACCTTCATGATATCCGTTCTTATGTCTAAACATGATATAACTCCATTTTCTTTTCAGGTGGTTCCATTGCCTATATTGCAAAAGAGTCATAGCATGCAGGTTCGTAGTTCTGAGGTTAGCACATTTGTGCCAACTGCTAAGTTGTTTGTTAGATTGCTATTTGTCTAAACAACGCTTTCTGTTTTCCAAGAGATTGCAATGTGACAAGCTTCAAAATGAAAAACAATATGTTTTTGAGAAAATATATTGAGGGCTTTCTTGTTCTCATTTCTCAAAACCAAGATTGGATACTCTTAACATTTATTTTGTAAGCTAAAGTAATCCTTAGAGTTCTTGAAGTACCACTACTTATACCAATGCAATTCTATGTATAACATTCTATTTGATGAACAAACATCCTATAACCTAGTATTCTGCCTCTTCTTTCTTCAATATACTTTGGATTTAATGAAAGCTATTGTCTAAGTTTGTTCGACTTCAAGTTGTTTCTTTTGTTTCTATAATATATAATAAATCCTCTAGTGTGGCTTAATTTCTTTTCTACACTGAATTATGATATGTGTGCCACAAAAATTTTACATAGTTGCCTATAGTCAATTAAATATAAAGTTTATCTCTAAGTTGTTTCTCATGTTTGTCTGTACTATAAAATCTTTTCAGAATTTCCTATTATCAATTAAAGCTTTTGCAAAACCTTCCATGAAATTACTAGACATTTTGTCCCCTTGCCCAAATGCAGGCAAAATCAAACATAGCCCAAAGGATATATAAAGAGAAAGAAAATAAGTTGGGCTAGAATGTGATAGCATACATTTATATTTATATAACTTCTAACAGGGGCAATAAGTTCATTTCCATATTTTCTTCCCAGAATCCAATTCTTGTGAAATGATGTTCAACTCTTTTAAGAAAAACAAAGTTGTATTAGATTCTTGTAGAGGATGTAAGATGTCTTACATGTCAATTATTAATGGTGTGGAGATTTACATGTTAATTATGTTTTTTATGATTATCTTTATCAAAGAACATTGTCTTAGATTGAGCAATTATGAAATATTAAACTACACTTTCTTTCGCCCGTAACTCATATACATGCATAAATATGCTTGAAACAAGAATACCTTCTAGACTATGATTTTTCTTGTCTTACGGCAATGCTTTGGTTTATTTAGGTGCTACACCAACATCCTGGGCTTTCTGTGCCAGCAACACCTGATTCCACATCATCAACTCCTTCGGGCCATTCTCTATTTCCTCTTTTGAATTCCGTTTTGCAGAATAACATTATTCAAAGGGTGTGTTATCATCCATAGTATTTCTTACCTTTTTCTTTCTTAAATATAATTGTTGATTTTTCATCTTCTGTCAATGTTCCTGCTACTGCTTTTCGGTCTTCAACCCTCTCAATAGGATAGCATCCTTAATCTGATGAAGCAAGTCTGTGGTTATGATACTCCAGGTTCTACTAATCCACTTGTTTCTTCTTCTTTTACTTTTTTGGTGTTAAAATCGAAGGTTCTTACCTTGATGTTTTTCTCTCACTTTAGCCAGTCGTGCTATTGATGGAGGATCCACATTGTCAATAGCAAATTCCACAAAGAAATCTTTGGTATGTAATAATAACTCTTTCATTGTTCTTTTGGAAGTCTACAACCAAATTATCATGTGACTCTAGATGTTGCCTCCGTTATATAAGTTGCTCCTATAAGTGCCAGATTATACTTTCTATAAATGACATGTGAAATACTGCATTATGCCTTTTTGTGTAAAAGGATTTTAATATTTTCAAAAGAAAAATAAATAAAGAGAATTTTTATCAGTGAGAGCCATATGAAATTCCTTTGTTGTGATTACATGTAGGTAAATAGAAACCTGGATTCCTTCATTACAATCTCTTTCTTGGATCAATAACATTGATATTTACCTTTATGTGCTGGTCATATTGGAAAATAACTACCTTGGATATCTTTTTAACTCCTGAACATGTTTACCAGAATTTAAGACATGGATTATGCTTATTTCTAGATAAAGAATGTCTAGGTTTATTGTTTGTTAAAACTTTTAACTATCAAGTTCAAAGAGCTTTTTATGAAAGGAAGCACCTTTTAAATTCACTCGAGGGGTTTAATGTGGAAAGTACATTAATTGCTTAGGATTATAATATTTATAAATTATGGGTCTTGCTTGCTATATGCATTCTGATTTTCACCATTGTTTTTGCCTCTTCAGATGACTAGTGAGAGTAATAGTAGTTTTCTCGATAGGGTATCGTACATTTACTTCTGATTTTTGTGTTCTTGATCTCTATCAGAGCAAGATTTTGTGACTTTAAGATTATGTGGAAACTTAACTAATTTAACATTTAACTTCTAAGCTAATACTTTTTGTATGACATTTCCAGCTAGAAGCAGCTCATGACAGGGAGAAGGAGTTGCTACATGAAATAACGGAGTTGTAATGGAGGTATTCAGAATATAATGCAGATTTATATGCATCTAAACATAAGCATGTGCATGATCACACTATAAAAAATCTAACTATATCTTGAAAAATATAGGCTTTTATGTGCTCAAGAAGAACTCAAAAAATATAGAACAGAAAATGCCCAGGTCAATTTTCATTTATCCTTTACCTATATGCTCACTTATCTGTTGTTTATTCCACCATTATTATCTAACACTAGAATTTTAGGTATGTTTTCAGTTTTGAATCTACAGCAGGATGAATATAGAAAAAATTTCACAAACTGCACTACACAAACGAATATTATAAAGAGAGACGAAACGAAATACAAGATGATCAGAAGACAAGTGATTAAATATGGGTAGGCTATTTTTTATTTTTAGAGTAGATAGGCTTATTTTGGTACAGTTGTAGGCAAGAGAAACATATTGCTGGATTTGTGTTGATTCACCAATGATGCTATAAGTGTACATGACTAGTATTTTATTTTTTAAGTCAACTTGGGAGTTGTAGACACCTGGAGCTTAATATATTAGGCATTTATTCTCTACTTAGCAATGTGGGTCTAAATTAATTCAATTTCTCAACAAGAATTTGACTCTAGTTAAATAGATAATGCAAATTATATGTGTGTTTGTGTGGTTATCTGCTTTCTTTTACTTAATTTTTTGCCCGATTTTGGTTGGTTTCATCTTTTACATACACTTTGGAGTGTTCTTCTTGCAATTCCTTTTGAGTTTTATTAAATGTTTTTAAATGGAAATACAACCTTTACTACTCTGCTATACCTGAGATTTGTGATCTAACACAAGACCTCTCTCAACACCATGGCTTCGAATTTGGCTTCTCCGCTCCTCAAACAGGCCCTCTAACATTTTTGAACCACAATAAACAAAACCACTCACCTCATCTCTTATACTCTACCTAAACCAATCTTAGTTTTCTATGTAACAAAGTTGTTTCAATGTTACACTTCAAATAATTTGCAAGAGCAGCAAAGGCACCCATAGAGTTGTCCCTATTTTTTGCACATGAAACATGCCCTCTAACATTTTTGAACCACAATAAACATAACTACCCACCTCATCTCTTATAATCACACCTAAACCAATCTTCCTTGCTATGTAACAAAGCATTTCAAATAATTTGCAGGAGCAGCAAAGGCACCCATAGAGTCATCCCTATTTTCTGCACATCCTTATTCTTAGCATTCAACCAGTCATAGAGAGTTCTAATAGCTGCTTAAACATATGAAGAAAAAGACTTGATTTTCCAATTATAAATTGACAAATGGACTAAAATATTATTCATATTTATAAATATTTACCAAAATAATATATTTTAAAATTAATTAATTAAATTAAATTAAGTTTGCTGCAAAACCTAAATATATAGTTGCTCAGACAACTCTAAGAATATGATATTATTCAAACTTAGTGAAATTTATTTTTTCTTTATTTTTAAAGAGTTAGAAACAATAATTAGATAATAAAAATAACACCATACAAGTCAAGAATAATTGAAGCATAGAGTAAGAATATAAAGTTAAAAAAATTATTTTTTGTTTACCAACGATAACATAACAATATATTAATAGTATGAAAGTCACTCCACTAAAAAATTTACAAAACCAATACATAACATTTGAAGTTAACTATTTCGGTTTATCATTTTTAGTACTTTCTAACTTAATTAAAAAACTTAAGCCTAATCTTTATTATCTTATAAACCATTTTAAGAGTATAATTGCTGAAAATTTTAATTTTAAGTGATAGGTTAAATTATTACAACGCCCACAGACTTTCATATCTATTGACAGGCAATTTCTACCCTGAATTACACAAAATTATGAGGTAGGATGATAACAAAGCACTGGCCTTGTAGGCTATACAAGTATGATTAACACAAGCTTTTCAAAAGGGACGAATGATATGCACATGGACATGGTAAATCAAAAGTAAAATTTATAATTATAATGATATTATTTAATTTACCACAGCTCCACCAACAAGGCACCCATTTAAAGATGAAAGCTCAATAAGACATGGTCTAGCATACATGTTGTACACACGCTATCCTAAGCTTGATTATTAAAGAATCCAGTAGCAGTTGCATTTCCACTACCAAGGCCTCTTTGCTCTAAGAGGAACAGTATTAGATCCTGAAATCAATGATCGATTGCCAAAGCCTCCTCGCCCTCTAGTGCGAAAACTACCACCAGAACCTATATACTCTAGAAAACATTATGTACATTATATTAATACTGCATCCAGATACAATTAAAGCACCAAGCATTTACCTCCTAGAGAACCGGCAGACCGACCCAAAGCAGACAATCCTACTGGCACAATCTGCCTTGCTTCCTATAGAATTTTGATAAGATACCTAGCAAACTTAGCATTTGCATGCATGAAAAAGGTAAATGCAGTACCCCTAGCCCATGCACGACCAGTTCGGCCGATCCTATGGACATAATCCTCAAGACTAGAAGGAAAATCATGTTGATCACGCACTTTATGCCTTTCATATTTGCACACAATAGAGATATTTGTTAAGTCAACAACCCATCATACATGAGGTACAATAACTGCAGTAATTGTAGGAATTTAAGGTAGCAAAACCAGTGAAGTCTCATGATTGATTCATTAGCCTTCAGCTCATTAATAAAATAACCAACAAAAGATTTCTCAGCTATTAGGTCTTTCATTTCTCAATGAATTAACCTACTTAATCAGTTGTCAGATCTTCTATAGTTTTTTCTTATTAGCTGCTAGCTTATTTAATTATTTATTTATTTATTTGGACGACATTATCCTTATTAATACTTATTGATAATAAATTACTCTAGGTTGGTATCATATAATTAATTTTTTTATTATTCATAATAAGTAATCATCATTTTAAATTATATAGTTAAATATTATGATATTTATAATTATGACATTTGAAATTAGAAATCTTTTTATTAGTGCTAAAATAACTTTTATAAATGATAAGTACAATTGAACTAGACAAAATTAACAATAATATTTTATTATTTTAAATTATTTTTATTAGTTTGTATTATTGAAAATATTATAATAAAATACAATATATTTAATCTCCATGGTCATTTAACATGTTAATAGCAATAACTAATAAAATTTACCAAATAATTTAATTTATCAGTCACCAGCTACCAGCCATCAGCTATCAGCCACAAGCTACCAGCTGCATTGATCGGTCGAACCAAACAAGCCCTTAATATAATTCTTGGAATGAAATCTATTAAAAATATAGTGGATGAAAAGACTTCATCTTATAATTATGAAAATAATGTTCTAAACATGTTCTCTTTCTTACTTGACAATTTGTATGAATTTAAACATTATTTATCTAAATTGTGAGAAATCTTAATCCTATAAAGTATTAAAATATATTCAAGTTAAAATCTCTCATCTGCCATAAGAGATTTAAGCTATTAAAACTAAATTAGTATCCACTATTAATACTCATATTTTTATTTCGATTAAAATAATTAGTGCACACAATATTCAAAATAGACTTTTCACTACTCACTTGTTTTTTCTCTTTTTTTTTCTTCTTTTTTCAAATTATTTAAAAAATATAAATACATATTTTATTTATTTTTATCTATTTGTTGAGATTGATGATATTATTTTTAAGAAATTATTGTCTAAGCTTAGTGTATGTTCCACCTATATACCAAATCGATAGATGATTGACATATATTCATTAGTTTTAAATGATGAAGTATGTGTCAATCATCCAATAACAAAGTGTAAAACACTCATACATACGTGTCGCTCTCCTATTAATTGTGTATACACCAAGCCTAAGTAAAAATCTACTATAATTTTTATTTATTTTTTAGGCTCCAATACTTTAATCCATTTATAACTTTTTAATGCAATTATTATTATCATATGCTTTTAGTTTAATCATCTTCCGATTGATAGTCATTCAACTTGAGAAAAGTGAGAAGAGTTTCAATTTCCAATATTATGGTCTTGACCTTCCTTTCAAGAGACAAAAACTGTATTTAGTAAGCAACATGTAATTTAATTGATTCATCTATGAAAAATATAAGGGATGTTTGTTAAGGTTGCTTAATAACATTATGGTGTAATAGAGTATGAAAAATTTAACTTTGTAGTTTAAATTTTAATATATATTTTTCCATTTAAATTTCAGTACATATTTTTATATTTAAGTTTATTCTCCATACGTTTAATAATTTAAAAATTAGGTATATTATTATTTTTTATATTGCAATTTGATTGATTAAAACTATTAATTTGTTTAAAACTTATTTTATGAAATTCTATGAGAAGATTAAATATTTATACTTTTTAGTATACAGAACTATGTTTTATTAAATAAACATGAAAATTAGTTGCATGAATATTAAAGAATTCATTATAAAAAAACTAATGGCTTTCATAAAAATGACTATTAATATGTTTACTCCAAGTAATGAGCTTAAGAAGTTGACTCTACTCTTTTAAAGTTGTCACGACCCCACCCGTGGGCCCGTGACCGGCACTAGGAAATGGGTAGGCGTAAGGCCACCGAAACCCGTAGTAAGCCTGACACTCACTGACTTAAACAAATTTCATCTCAAATTAATATTATTAAAGCCACAAATTCTTAATAGCTACATTTTACATAATTTAATCGGTCTGCCAGAAGAACTAGGCGAGACCCGAAACTCAGAAAAATACAACTGATACATCCACTAATTACTACTGCGGAGAATCTAAGATTTACCAATTTACATACCAAATCAAATACATCACCCGATGATGAAGGAGTCGGGTTACTGAATAAAAGTCGCGAGAGGACTAACAGTCACGAATCTGGAAAAAAAAATAAAAATGAGACTGTCAGTCTCGAGAGTGAGTTAAAATCAAATAATCTGGGGACTATTGCATTCTTCTCAGAAAACATAGATTATTCAAATCAGTATATCAAACCATGCACATAAATACCAATCATACCCTATTACTTTCTTCACAGAAAATATTAATCATTCGAATCAATATATCAACCATGCACGTAAATACAATCCATATTATAATCATACCATAATAAATAAATAAATGAATAAATAAAAATATATTTTTACTTTTACGGGACGAGTGGCTCAGTAGAACCCTAACCCCAAATTCTAACAGCTATTTTGGCTCTCTTAATCCAATAAGACTGGCGCCGAGAAAGCAATGCTCGACCAGGGACCTTACCTCTAGTCTGGTCACTTAAGCATCCAAATAAGCCGGCGCCCAGAGAGCAATGCTCGACCAGGGACCTTACCTCCGGCAATTTACTCAAATCAGCCCAGAGAGCCATGCTCGACCAGGGCAACCCATAAAAATCTGATTACATATCCATGATCATTACCGGTGCGCACGCGGTCCTGATGTAACCCATCAGGTGGCATGTTCTACGAAAGCCACATCCCCAAATCGAAATCATCACATATAATAAATATCATTGTATAATGAAATCATTCAACCATATCAAAATAACAATTAACAATTAAGAGTAAGACATCAGGCAACTCATGTGGAAAACTGATTATATTTGGTATTATTATAACATTACTATAATAATACTTATATTATCTTCATTAATTAATAATCCAGTAAAATTATTTACATTGCGATACTAATAACCAAATTAAGCATAAACTTCCAAAATAGCATATTAAAATCAAACTTAGCAATAGTGCAATGATTAAATGACTTTAACTCACAGAATT